>NC_059075.1:163564637-163577913 GCF_020497125.1 Mauremys mutica | reverse complement strand
TCACAGCCCCAGTGATGCAGAAGCCAACAAAACCCAAATGAGAGAAAGCAGCCCACAGTGAACGGGTTCCATTTCCTCTAAAACTAGAGTTTATACAATATAGCTGGGTTTTCACCAAAAAGAACTAGCTAAATTCATGTAGGAGGGCAGGTCTCAAGCAATGGCTATTAGCCAAAACAGTCAGGGACACAACCCCATGTTCTGCATGTCGCTAAGCCTCCTGTCAGGAGCTGGGCTTGGGCCTAGAATCATAGGGCTGAAGGGGACCTTGACGAGGTCACCATAGTCCAGTCCCCTGCACTCTTGGCAGGGATGAAGTTATCTTTGACCATTCCTGAGAGGTGTTTTGGTCGTAACCTGCATCGTTAAAAATCTCCAATGATGCGAGATTCCGCAACCTCCCGAGGACAATTTATTCGCAGTGCTTAACCACCCTGACAGTTTAAGAAGTTTCTCCTAATATCAAAAACCTAAAGCATCCTTCCTGCTATTTAAGCCCAATCTGTCTTCTTGTTCCTATCCTCAGAGGTTAAGAACAATTTTCTCTTCCTCCTCCTTAACAACCTTTTATATACTTGAAAACTTAGTGGACGCCCTCTCAGCTCATCTCTTTTCCAAGACTAAACAAACCCCAATTCTTTTCAAATCTTCCCTCACGTTAGGTCAGTATTTTTTGCTAGACCTTTTAATCGTTATTTATTTACACTTCTATGGACTGTCTCCAATTGGTCCACATCTTTTCTGAACTGTAGCACCCAGAACTGGACACTAATACTACACTTGAGGCTTAATCCAATGCAGAGTAGTGGGGAATAATCACTTCTTGTGTCTTTGCTTACAACACATCCTGCTAAATACATCCCAGAAGGATGTTTGCTTTTCTTGCAACAGTACTACACTGTTGACTCATTTAGCTTGTGGTCCACTATGACCCCCAGGATCCCTTTCTGCAGCACTCCTTCCTAGGCGGTCAGTGCCCATTTTGTGTGTGCGCGCAAGTGACTGTTCCTTCCTAAGTGGAGAACTTTGCATTTGCCCTTATTGAATTTCAGCCTATTGACATCAGACCATGTCTCCAGTTTGTCCAGATCATTTTGAATTTTTAATCCCATCTACCAAAGCACTTGCACCCCCCTCCCAGCTTGGTATTGGTTGCCGGCCCAAAAGGCCTGAGGCAGCAAACAGTGGTTCGTTGCCCGGTGTGCGTCGCACTAATTATCACACCAGGGTGGAGAATGCAGAAAAAGTTTATTTGAGCCCAAGTAAGGTGCCAGGGAGATATTACAATCTCAAATCCTGCACACAGATACAAGCTGTGTGTCTCTTCTTATACATGACTTCAACTAGGCATCCTCATTACCCCCCACTAGTCTCCTCCCCCCCTCCTATATTAGTACATACAGTGTATAGTTAAACAATTAAATCATCCTTGACAGCAGACAATTCATCTCGTAAACTTTTTCAAGGCTGTTAGGTTGGTTTACTCCTGGATTTATTACCTTGTCTCCCATCTTTCTAAACTAAACACAAGTAGGGCCTCTTTTGACTATCTCCTGCTGTCCGTGTTGTACTGATAAGGAGCAGTTACACATTCCATTCTCACTTCTAACTTGGGAATTCAACTAGAGTTTAATATGGAGGGACTCTGGACAAGCAAAAAATAACTTTGGTCCATTCAGGCCTGGTACAGAAAAGCTTCATTAATACTGTGGTTTTTCTTACCCTCATGAGTTATCTAGGGATATGCCTAAGGGCACCAACAATCCCCCCCTTTGAGAATACTCAACAAACATTTGGCTGAGTTTTCTCATACTTTGAAGACAAAAACCAATTAAAACTCTAGGGAGCTGGGGTATTCAGTTCCACATTCATCCTCCCAATGGACCCGGTAGGATTTCGGTATGTGGAAGCCCACACTCACTCGAACCGGTCCACATGCTTGGGAAGGAGCACTGTGAATGTCCATACTTCCATCCAGAAAGTGTCCAAGTATGTCACCCCCCTGACCACAGATCAGATGGTTCCTGATAGTCTGTAAGGGCAGTGGGCCAAGTCTGGTGCTCAAGATCCATCTAAATATACCAGATCCCACTGCAATACCTTCCCAGTCTCAGTGATTTTCAATACCATCTCTGTCAGCAACTCTGGGTACATAGAACTAAGGGTGGAAATGACATGTAACTCACCAACTCAAGCCTGTACTCGGGATAGCTGAGCTCTAAAAATAAGGCTAGTGGCCTTTTCTAGTTGGCCCAATTTCTTATTCCATGTTCCCAGCTTATAAGAATATTTCAAATGGATGCTGTATTATTGGCCTGAGTCCACAGAGATCTGGTCAATTCCCTCGTCTTGCAGAGGAAATAACCCAGGCTTTCTATTGTACTAATCTAATGGCAGCCCCTTGTGAGCAATACATGCTGAAGGATTTATAAAAAACACAGGGCGCAGCCTGTAGAATAAACCACAAAATCTAAATCAATACCACAGTCTCAAACAGGGGTCCCACCCAAATTTCTTCCTGACATTGTATAATTCTTGGTTTATACACCAGGGTCATTCCTTAATGTCATTTTTTGTCAGGAAATCCTGGATTCTGACACTGCACAACGCTGTTGGTGGTCAGAAGGACTCAATAAGGGTCTTTCCAGCATAGAGCCAAAGCAGTCTTTCGCTGGTGGAGCTTTACCATCGATCCAGTTTCCTGGTTCCAAGGATGGCAGGACTCCTAGGGTCTTTGTGTAGTGCGTCTTTACCTGTGAAAAAAAGAAACCTAAACACAATACATTTAGTGCCTGGTCAGCGATTTGCAGACTTTACAGCTGTGTGGGCACATTTAAGCCCCCCTTGTCTTGGTTGTTAGCTAAGTCTTAGCTGAGAGCAGTGTCCTGAAATGGGGCTAATGCCCTATCTTTAAACTCAGCATGTTAGCTATTTTTCGTCAGTTAACTCGTTCTTCTTCCTTTGTCCTGTTTGGCTTCTTTTAACCTACAAAGGAAACTTAGCCTTCACTTATACATCTTTTTCTAACAATGAACACATTATACATTGCCTTTATACAGTACATTAGTCTTATTATTTAAAGTTTGTCACATCTATCCTTTCACTAAAAATAACTTTTTCCAGAGCTTTGGGACAACAAGTTAGGACAAGCACACCCACTTTGACGAGTTTATTTCATACAACCTCTAGTCCAATAGTTTCCCACCATCCCCAGCCCTCTGGCTAGAAATCTGAGATAGCCAGAAGGATCCAAATACAATATGGGAGTGGGTTAATTTTCCATGTCCTTCCTTCCAAAAACTATTGGTATGCAAGTTTTACTAACAATTTTCAATTAAAAGATTTGGCCAATAAAGTTTCTCTTTCTCTTACTTAAGGAGATGTATTAGACTTTAGTATATCACATTTTTCCCAATTTATCCAACCACTTTGTATTCCAAGTTGAACAAAACAAGTATCTATATTCCAATCCAGACCATCCCATAAACAAAATAATTTTGGCCACGAGACAAACACCACAAGACAGAACATAAAACACAAAACATAATTTTTACTGTGCCATCAAAGGCATGGTATGTTGAATGCTGTTCAGCTAGCATCAGTTTTCTCTGATTATCTGAAAGACAAAAACAGAAGTCTACCCTTTCTGGGCAATCAATCATCACTGAAAATATACAAATACCTTCGTTGATTTCAGGCAAAACAGGGGAATTACCCCATATTTTCATATATATGTTTCATAGGCAGCTTAGGTCTCAGTGACTTCTACTTTATCAGTTAGATAACTTGCATCAATACAGATGCTTCCTGACTTGCTCTTTACTTTTAACTCCTGCTTTTAAACACTGAAAGAAAACATCACCACTTATAGTGCCTTTAGACCCTAATAAGATTTCAATTACATAGCACTATATACATTTTTTAGATAATTCAACTAAATGGGTCATAACCAAATGATTGCAATCTAATAATTTCTTTGCCTGAATTTATTTAAAAACATTTCAAAAACACCAAGAATTTTTCTCTTTAGCATTTTTACAAAGTTCAACTGCTGTTCCCTCCAGCAACTATGGAGTTAACTTTTCACTCTGCCTTAAATCACTCACTTGTTTTCTCCAACAACCACTTTTCTCAACTTAAATCACTATTCCAAGTATCCTCCTGGGTATTTGAAATCCCCATGTTTATACCTATTTACTCCTTTCTTCCACTAGACCCTCAAAAGTTTCCAACCCGTTTTCCAATCTCTCCGTCTGTTGCCTGCCTGCCTGGGCCCGATCCTTCTTTTCTAGCTGAACCGTTCTTTCCCTAGACACCAATTTGCTCCACTACCAGTTTTAACTAGGAGGGTTGGCTTCTCAATTAGCCCCCACCCTTCTGGTCCTTTTTTCCTAAAACATTTTAACTCACAAGACTACCCGAGTCTTCCCTTGTGAGGCTTGCCACCTGGGCAAAACACATGGCCCACTGGTGTTTAATTATTTAATTTCCTCTTGTAGCAAACACACTGCTGTTATGACTGAGCACAAATAGTTAAAATTTTGGCAAGTCCCTGAAGGACTGGTACTTGCTTAGCCAGGGCTTCCTTTTCTAACTGGAAATCCTGTCTCAAAGGCCTGCAACTTGCCCTGGGTGCAGGTTTTGAGTTGCTGTCTGGGTCATGATCTATGCTCTTAATTGCTCAATTCTAGTTATCAAGTACATATTTGTTCCTTTTCTCCAACTACTCTATTGCCCAGTCCTGCTGCAACTGGGGGTAGAACCCCTTTCTAGTTCTCAGACTTACTGCAGCTGAGAGGTAGGCCTCACCTTTAATCATAGCAATCCTCAACATATAACACCAACAGTACCAAACAAAAGAAATACAAAATAACAAAGGTAAAACAGATAGATGGTGTAATTCTATAGGGCTCCCCCATTCTCAATTACTCACCAAACTGTGACAAATCTGTTACCAATTTATCTACTGCAGGACGTTGGGGGAGGATAAAACACACCATATAACCAAACCCCAAAGCTTCCCCAAGCCTTAAGCCACTTTAATACTCACACATATCCAGACTGACCACGTCTGTATATAACATTCAGAGAAGGGGAATAGGTGAACGGGAGATTATTCTGTATACAGCTTGTCCAGTATTTCCAACATGCTTCCACTCTTGGGAGAGCTGTTCTTTTACACCCTGGAATCTCCTGCAGTGTCTCTTTCAGAGATTCCAGTTCAGGTCACCAAGCCATACCAGCTCTGGGATTGCAAAGACTGTTAAATCTCACTGAACAGTTAAGCTTTGCAAATGCAATCTCAGTTCTGTAACTTAGATTACCTTTAATTTACCTCTGTCTATATTTTCCCACAGCCAGCTGGGGCTAAAAGCAGTTTTTCTTTGTACTTAACATAGTCTGACCTAATACGCAGAGCAGCTCTCTTTATCTCTGGGCTTAGCTGAGTTTCAAATTAACCCATTCCTAGACGAATTGCTCACACTGTGTCAGAGGCTTTTCCTTTGGTAATTAAAAGCTCCTCTGAGATATATGATCTTATCTAGATTGAAGGTACCTTCTAATGGACATTGTTTAGATGGATTTTCACGCGTGTAAAGATTCCAATTCTCTAAATACCTGCAGGTTTCAGGACCATAATGTACGTACATGTACTATGCTGGGGTACCCTTAGGGGGTGAGGTAGAATGTTTAGACTGTCCCGCCCCCATTTTCCACTTACACACACAGAGAGGGGGCCCTGTCCGCGCTAGCGGCTCATAAACTAAGAATCTCTCCCTACAGGACACTCACACAGGAGAGATTAACGAGGATGACTGACTCTTCTACACCTCCTTTCAGCAAAGAGCGTCGGCTAGTCTCTGGGAGAGGAGCCGCTTACTCTGATTGCATACAGTGAGATGATCAGACTGTCAGTAGCCCACACGGAAAGGAAGGGGGGGGAGGGAAGATAGGTTCACACATTCCTAGACCCAGGCAGCTTCCTCGCCGGACGATGCCAGGCTGAGTCAGCCCACCATGGGTCGGATCTCCTAAAGATCCACTAGTTACTGGGCTTGCGTTAGACTAATCCTGATCATTAGCATTTGCTTCACAGGGTAATCTGGGCGTCTTCCAGTAACAGACACTCACACTGGTATACACACCCACACACACACCAAGACCATTATTCCCACGGACAATCCTCCTCCCAGTGCAGCTCTGGGGCATATGATGGGGGATTTTTACAAGAGCTCTTTATACAAACAGTTTCAAAAGCTACCCATTCGCTAACAAAACAGAAGTAATTGAAGGATCATGTTGTAATTAAGTGATCCTTCTGGTGGCCACCTTTCCTGGCTCTCTAGTTGATATTGAGGCCAGTCAAATGTACAGAACCTTTTTAGTTTACCCTTAGTCATTGGATCCAAACCAAACACTTTCCAATTTGCTAGAATGCATTCTGGGGGCATACACCGTGCCCTGCCTGTACTCCATCCCTGTCCCATACCTATGGGAAGACACTGGGCGTCCCCAGGTCTTAACAGGCAAACAAAAGGTTAACAGCACTGAACTGTTCCTACCTTTTCCATAGGACCGGTTCCTCACTGTCGCCCGCAGCTGCTTCTCCACTATCTGAGTGCGTTGCACCGTTGTACCTTCCAAGGTCGGTCTGACACGTTCCTGCCGAGGCCCCCGGTAAAAGCACCAGTGCGCGCTAGGCATCGGCTGTGATTGTCGTCCACCGGCCATTGGAGGAGTCCGGGCAAGGCACAATTTTGCCTCGAGCCCACCCAGGGACGCCAAGACTGTTGCCGGCCCAAAAGGCCTGAGGCAGCAAACAGTGGTTCGTTGCCCGGTGTGCGTCGCACTAATTATCACACCAGGGTGGAGAATGCAGAAAAAGTTTATTTGAGCCCAAGTAAGGTGCCAGGGAGATATTACAATCTCAAATCCTGCACACAGATACAAGCTGTGTGTCTCTTCTTATACATGACTTCAACTAGGCATCCTCATTACCCCCCACTAGTCTCCTCCCCCCTCCTATATAGTACATACAGTGTATAGTTAACAATTAAATCATCAAAGAATCCTGTGGCACCTTATAGACTAACAGACGTTTTGCAGCATGAGCTTTCGTGGGTGAATACCCACTTCTTCAGATGCAAGTGGTGGAAACTTCCTGGGGCAGGTATATATAAGCAAGCAAGAAGCAAGCTAGAGATAACAAGGTTAAATCAATCAGGGTGGATGAGGCCCTGTTCTAGCAGTTGAGGTGTGAAAACCAAGGGAGGAGAAACTGGTTCTGTAATTGGCAAGCCATTCACAGTCTTTGTTTAGTCCTGAGCTGATGGTGTCAAATTTGCAGATGAACTGGAGCTCAGCAGTTTCTCTTTGAAGTCTGGTCCTAAAGTTTTTTTGCTGTAGGATGGCCACCTTAAGATCTGCTATAGTGTGGCCAGGGAGGTTGAAGTGTTCTCCTACAGGTTTTTGTATATTGCCATTCCTAATGTCTGATTTGTGTCCATTTATCCTTTTCCTTAGAGACTGTCCAGTTTGGCCGATGTACATAGCAGAGGGGCATTGCTGGCATATGATGGCATATATTACATTGGTGGAAGTGCAGGTGTAATATATGCCATCATATGCCAGCAATGCCCCTCTGCTATGTACATCGGCCAAACTGGACAGTCTCTAAGGAAAAGGATAAATGGACACAAATCAGACATTAGGAATGGCAATATACAAAAACCTGTAGGAGAACACTTCAACCTCCCTGGCCACACTATAGCAGATCTTAAGGTGGCCATCCTACAGCAAAAAAACTTTAGGACCAGACTTCAAAGAGAAACTGCTGAGCTCCAGTTCATCTGCAAATTTGACACCATCAGCTCAGGACTAAACAAAGACTGTGAATGGCTTGCCAATTACAGAACCAGTTTCTCCTCCCTTGGTTTTCACACCTCAACTGCTAGAACAGGGCCTCATCCACCCTGATTGATTTAACCTCGTTATCTCTAGCTTGCTTCTTGCTTGCTTATATATACCTGCCCCAGGAAATTTCCACCACTTGCATCTGAAGAAGTGGGTATTCACCCACGAAAGCTCATGCTGCAAAACGTCTGTTAGTCTATAAGGTGCCACAGGATTCTTTGCTGCTTCTACAGAACCAGACTAACACGGCTACCCCTCTGATAATTAAATCATCCTTGACAGCAGACAATTCATCTCGTAACTTTTCAAGGCTGTTAGGTTGGTTTACTCCTGGATTTATTACCTTGTCTCCCCTCTTTCTAAACTAAACACAAGTAGGGCCTCTTTTTACTATCTCCTGCTGTCCGTGTTGTACTGATAAGGAGCAGTTACACATTCCATTCTCACTTCTAACTTGGGAATTCAACTAGAGTTTAATATGGAGGGACTCTGGACAAGCAAAAAATAACTTTGGTCCATTCAGGCCTGGTACAGAAAAGCTTCATTAATACTGTGGTTTTTCTACCCTCATGAGTTATCTAGGGATATGCCTAATGGCACCAACAGTATCGTCCGCAAACGTTATACGTGCTGGCTACACACCAGTCTCTACATCACTGAGGAAGGTGCTGAAGCCAAGCGGCCCCAGAACAGCTCCCAGGGGAGGCCCGGCCCTGCGCGTGGCCGGCTCAGCCCCCTGCGGAGCCAATTCCCCAGGGGGGCCGCGCTTAATGCGGGGGCCGGCCCGCCGCCAGGCGGCACCGAATCCAACCTTCAGCCCCCCCGTCGGGCCGCCCGCCTGAGGTAGCTGCGGGGGTGAGTTTTACTACACGCTCCTAATAAATAGGGGCCTGCTCTCACGAGAGTTGGGCGTTGTGCTCTCGCGAGTTTTGGGCGTTGGCGCCCATGGGACGCCATTTTGGTAGAGGCGGAGGGAAATAGAAAATGGCTTTGTATGGGCGCCATCTTGAGCGAGGCAGAGCATGCACCGCCCCCACCCCAGGGCAGATTGATGCGCAGGGCAGCCGCGCGCAGTGATTTCCTTCCCTACACGCTGCTGGATGTTCTGATAGCGGGAGACCCGGGAGTCCACGTGCCAAGCGCTGGAGCGGGCTAGACCGGGGTGCTGAGAGCCATTGGACCAAACTAGCACCCCCTGGTTCCAGCGCCAGGCCAAGCTCAGCAGAAGCAGAGCAGTGCGTGTGCAGCCCTGCGGGGCGCTTTCATACCGGCTGAGGATTTAGCAAGTTGGGATGTTGGCTGGATGCTTGGCTTTGAAGCCCAGGCTGCTTTGTCAGAGCCAGCAAAAAAAACATCTGTGGGCCAGGGTACACAGCCTGCTGGGATTTCCCAGAATGCTTGGGGTGTGGGGTCCACCCTGCCTGCCCAAACTCACCCTGCACTGTGCATACCCAGAGCCTGGCATAGCATTGCCTTGTGGCAACGTCCTCGCTGAAGTCATGGTGCTAGAGGAGGACAGGGATGCTTATTAACTGCCTGAGATCTTTGATGGAAGAGATCCCATAGACTATAAAGCCAGAGCGGTGCTAAGTACATAGAGAGACGTCTCCCAGATGAGACATGACAAGCAAGACTTTACATCTCACTCTTAAGCACTTCCTTATTTCAACAAATGATTAAAATGCTCTAACTAGAGGCACGTTGCCTTAGACAAAACAGCCTAACAACTCTCATAAAGACAAACAGTAGCAGCAGTGGGGGGAGATTGGTAGTTTTAAAGTTGAACCACAATAGTGTGATGAGTGTTACCGAGTGACTTGTGACAGGTAACCTGGTTCCCATCTGTCAGACACCGAAAGCTTCTGTCAAGTCTGAAGACATGCAGCCTAAACATTAGGTGCCGTGTTCAATAATGGGATGTATTTCCAAGCTATCACTTTGTGTGCTAATGCTAGAGGATTACGTGTTCATATATTCCTAAATCCCGCTAATAGTGAGTTAAGGTGAATGGCAACAAGTTTGTAAACAAGTTTTAACTATGGGTTACTAGCCTACATTAATATAGGATTCTACATTTGCCCTACCAAGCGGTTGTGATGGCACACCTACCTGAAACAGAGCAGGAAAACTGTTCTAGGATATTGCCAGCAGGGAATCCTGAAGCTGGGACTTTTCAAGGGAATATAGACAGAGTTTCAAATGTGTTTTTGTTTTTTAAATAGCCACACTCTTTTCATGCTTGAGGTTTCAAACGGTCGGACTTAGAAGCACTGCAGTATAATTTAAAGGCCAAAACTATCTTATGTGCTCAGGAGTCACAAGCAAAGTGGTTCCTTACGCATGTATGATTTGACAAGTTACTCAGATGCAAAACTAGCTGCAACAAGGCACGTTAGACTAGAGGAACATCAGGACTGCCTAAAAACTTAGTAAAAGGATCAAATTCTCATCCATGACACTGCATGTGAGCGGTAAATGTTTTGCGCCTTCCTCAGCCTTGCCCCTCAACTCCAGTCAGTGGGGAACCCCCCCCCCCGCCCCAACCCAACGGGCTTGGTTTTAAAGCATAGAAGGGATATTTGTTCATGATCAGAACTCTCTTCCCTGAAAGCTAATTGCTAACCACCAACTCCACAGGGCCATCAGAAGGACACATGATTATGTGACTTGTACAAGCTTAACTAATAAGATCCAGTTGTGATGAAGTGGCAATTTTCTGTAATATTTGTATGAATCCTATGTGAGCCTCAGTTTCCATTATATGCTGCATTGTTATTCAGCGGGTGGAAAAGGCCCATTTGCGCTCGAGGCTGGCTAAGAGATACAGGTATGAATGGCACCTGGCTTTCTGAGGCCAGGTCTACACTAGAAAATTAGATCGACATAACTACGTCTCTCAGGGTGTGAAAAATCCACTCATACCCCGAGCGGCATAGTTCAGCCAATCTCAGCCCCCACATAGGCAGCGCTAGGTTTACAGAAGAATTCTTCTGTCAAGCCAGCTACCGCCTGTTGGGGAGGCAGAGGACCTACACTGATGGGGGACGCCCTCCCTTTGGCATAGGTAGTGTCGGCACTGTTGCGTTTTAAGTGTAGACGAGCCCTGAGACTAAATGGGTCATTGGAAAAAGACTGGCTGAGGCAGACCCCGTATCAATGGAGAAGCCATAAAGACAAAGGCAAATCCAGTCCTGGGGACATTCACACCTAACACCCAAGGACACAGAGAGAGATGGAGTTCCCCACTGTGACGCTAGGGAACACCCTAGACCCCCATGTATCCAATGCAAAATTTGTCTTGTCCGGTGTCTTTGGCAGGCTCATGAGGCACTGAGCATGGCTGTTATAGTAATTGTTACAGTGATGTTATAGTGAGGTTATAGGTTATAATTTAATGTACATAGTTATGAGGATGAAAATGTATCCTCATGGCTTAAAGCAAGCCCATGCGAAAACTCTCCAAGAACAGAGGGGCAGTTCACACCTCCTCAGGGCATGGCTGGGACAAACCTAGCCCAGTCTCACAGGAACAATGGACACTGGCTTAGGCAGCAACAAAATAATCTGTTAGATCCTAGAGGGACTCACCCCCTCCCACGCACACACCCCTTCCTTTAGGCAGTTTGGGACTGCGATGAGGTAATGCTCACCTGACTCTGAAGGTGGGGACAAAGCCAAGAGGAAAGAAAGGCCATGATAAAAGGGAAAGGCATTTTGCCATGCTCACTCTCTTCCACCTACATCTACAGACACCACCACCACCACCACCACCAAGCGACTGAAACACTGATCAGAGGGGAGAGCCTGGCTGAAAAGTAACCAGCCAGTCTGTGGTGAGAAGCATCTATGTTTTTAAGGCCATTGAAAGTGTTAAGATCAGCTTAGAATGCATTTTGCTTTTATTTCATTTGACCAAATCTGACTTGTGCTTTGATGCATAATAATTTAAAATCGATCTTTATAGTTAATAAATCTGTTTGTTTATTCTACCTGAAGCAGTGTGTTTGGTATGCAGAGTGTCAGAGGCTCCCCTTGGGATAATAAGCCTGGTACATCTCAATGTCTTTGTTAAATCGATTAATTTATATAAGCTGCAGCATCCAGTGGGCATAACTGGACAGTGCAAGACGGAGGTTCCTAGGGTTGTGTCTGGGACCAGAGATATTGGCTAGTGTCATTCGCTTGCAAGTAGCTGGGAGCAGCTGACATGCCAGAGGCTGTGCATGAATGGCCCAGGGGTGGGGGGCTCTCACAGCAGAGCAGGGTAAGGCTGGCTCCCAGAGTCAAGGATTAGTGTGGCCTAGCAGATCACGGGGCCAGATAACACCAGTGGGGAATGTTCACACCCACCTCTCAGCAGGGAAGCTGGGCAACATTCCCCAGCACCAGAACAAAAGAATTGGCTGCTGAATGGATTGGGGCTCTCACCTGGAGTCTGACCCAAGGAGGTCGGACTGAGAGACACATAGAGCTTGAACAGGGGGCTCACTGCAGCAGGGCTGGGGCTGGGCTAAGCAGAATGGGCGATGCTTTGACCGTCATGTCCTCTATGCTTAACCTTAAGGACCCCTTTCTTCTTACAGTGACTGTGTCCCAGTTGTACTATATTAAACCCGACTCTTTGACCAATGCTGATTCGCGTAGCATCACTGCAAATTTGCTTGCTGAGGTGCCTTAATCTTAATCTTCAGAAGAGTAGTGTACAAAATCCTATCATTGGGAGGTCTTTTCTCCTCTCTCTCACTCTCTTCCTCTCTCTCCTCTCTCTTCGCTCTCTTTCTCTCTCTTGGTGGACTTCGCCTGACAAACTGGAGACTTGTGGTAGTGAAGCAGGCGTTGGCTGAACGGCCTAGAGGCTCCTAGTTTGCTAATATGTCAGGTGTTGGGTGGTGGACTTTGTAAGAGAGATGGGTTACCCTGGCGAGGAAGAATGGGATTCCTAGGAGGTTTGTTTCGTTAGCACCAGTGAAAGGCCTCCTGGGAGACTTGTTCCAAAGCTGGGGGGTCCAATACGAACCGAATGTACTTTTTGTGGGACCCCGTGAACAAATGAAGTTATAATTTGCCTTGATTGAGATCCTACATCATGAGATGATGCCCTAGAACTTCAACCCACTATACAGATTATCTGCAGCTGGGACACTTAGGAGAAAGAGGGACACCCTGACCCAAAGAGCCCCCAGGATTCTTAGCGTTGAAAATAATATCCACCCCTGCTTCAGCCACCTGATGATTGCAGCGCCTCCTTTCCAGCCCAGCAGCGGCGAGCAATGCAGCATGTTGTGTGGTGTGTGAACTCTCCTCAGCATTTGTAGCGGCTACATAAAACTAAAAACAGCTAAGGATGAAATGGGTTTGGAGC
>NC_059075.1:163466708-163564537 GCF_020497125.1 Mauremys mutica | reverse complement strand
TGGGGGCCTGTCAGGAGGGTGTCCAGCTCAGAGGGGCTTACCATGCTGCTTACTCCCACCTCCCCCCTCTCCCAGAGCCTCAGAGCGCGCCGCGTCCAGGAGCTTTCCTGGCCCCTGGACAGCACTGCAGCAGCCTGGCTCCATCGGGACCTGAGCTCACAGCCCCGCCCCCTTACCATGTGGTTCTGAGCAGGAGGTGCTCAGGCCATGCCTCCTTACCATGCAGCTCTGAGTGGGAGGAGCTCAGCCCCGCCCCCTTACCATGCGGCTCAAGCAGGAGGTGCTCAGGCCATGCCCCCTTACCATGCGGCTCAAGCAGGAGGTGCTCAGGCCATGCCTCCTTACCACGCAGCTCTGAGCAGGAGGTGCTCAGGCCATGCCCCCTTACCATGCGGCTCAAGCAGGAGGTGCTCAGGCCATGCCTCCTTACCATGCGGCTCTGAGCAGGAGGTGCTCAGGCCATGCCCCCTTACCATGCGGCTCAAGCAGGAGGTGCTCAGGCCATGCCTCCTTACCATGCAGCTCAAGCAGGAGGCGCTCTGGCCCCACCCCCTTACCACGTGGCTGCAAGTGGGAGGAGCTCAGGCCCCGCCCAAGCCACGTTGCTTTAGTTCTGTCCAGGGCCACTCCTGGAGGCGGTGCGCTGAGGCGCCGGGGGATGGGGGCAGGTGGAGGGAGCCTCTGGCATTCTCGTGGGGGCCTCTGCGTGGCCCGGGGCCTGGTGCAAATTGCCCCACTTTACCCCCCCTCTGGGTGGCCCTGCGCAAGCCCAGCAAGACAAGGTAAAGGGGGCCCAGGCTGGCAGAACAGGCGGGCTCAGTGGTATCCCGATACATCAGGTGGCACCTCAAAGGGGCTGGAAATTGAAAGTAGACAAATTCAAACTGGAAATGTACGTTTTTAACTGAGAAAGTAATAGACCATTGGAACAACTGAGCAAGTGGCATGGTGGGTGACCTTTTGTAACTCAAGGCAGGACATTTTTAAGATGCTTTAGTTTAAACAGGAATTATTCGGGGGCTGGTCTCTGGCCTGTGTTATACAGGAGGTCACAGTGGTCCCATCTGGCCTTAGAATCCATGCATCTCCCGGAGAAGGGCGGATGGTGCATGTGGACAGGGCACTAGCTGACAGGTCAGAGGAGGGCTCTTAGTACCTGTTCATTGCTCTTGAGAAAGGCGTCGATGTACTCCCAGGCCTCTTTCTCCTCCCAGTCTAGCCTCCTTAAGCAGGCCTTACAATAGGAAGGTGAATCTGATCAAAGACAGAGCGGTGGTAATACCTGGGTCTGCCAAGCTGCAGGCTGGGTGACAGAGATCTTAGAGAAAACCCTTACCCCTCACTCCCGCCCCAGCAGGGGAGCAGCCCCGATGCACAGCAGGGTCTGGAACAGCGATTCCTGGATTCCTCACCTCTTTGCTGCCCAGCCCAGCAAAGATCCAGTCAGAGCCCTGGTTCCCAACAGCCACCCCACTTCCCCGCCCAGCATGCAGGCTCAGTCTGGGGATTTGGAGAGCGTCACATCTGGAAGGAGGGATGATGTCAGGCCATGAGTGGTGTCCCAACTCTCCAGGCCATTGCTGGAGGGGGCAGAGGGACTGGCAGTGAATTGCTCTGGTCCTCGTGTAGGAGAGGGAACAGTTGCCCAGTCTGTGTGAGATATGGGTACCCAGAGCCTGCCCGTTCTGCTTGTTCTGACTGCCTCTCCTGCCGCCAACAACAGCCAGCCAGAGCCATCGGGTGTAACCTGGGCAGGCACTGGGCTCCCATCGTCAACACTCCCCCCCAAATGCCCTGTGCTGGGACATGCAACAAAGGAGCCAGCAGATGGGGCTGCAACACCAGGGGGCATCTTATGCTCTGGCCGGTGCCCTGCAATCCTAGGCTTTAACAACCCACCCTGCACCAAGCAGCCCCTTCGACGGGTGGAAAATATCTTCCAACCCTGCAGCGTGACAGATCAGGGTGGGCGATTCAGTCAGTCTCCACCCCATGCTTCGGCTGCCGTTTCTAATGCCCCAATCAGCTCTAGAGGCTGCAGCTGCTGCCAGCAGGAGGGGCCATTCCTCCCTGCCGGGGTTTTCCTGTCTCTCCATCTCATGGCAGCTCAGAGCAATACAAGGTCTATGGAGTCTTCTCCCCCCAGTGACACCCTAGTCCTGCCACCCAACCCCCAGAGGGGCCAAGCCCCACCGCAATGCAGGGCCATGGCCCCGGCCATTTCTGCAGCCCCCTCCGCCCACCCAGGAGGTACCCACTCACTGGCATGGAAGGGCTGAGGCTCACACAGCTCCTGCTTCTGCTGTGGGATCTTTTGCCAACTCTCCCATGGGGCAGGTTTCGTCTCCACCCAGGCACCGATGGGCATTGAGAGGTCCTTGGGGGCTTCTTCAGCCATCCTGCAAGAAGCCAGGACAAGGCATTGCTTGTGAGTGACGAGAGGTGACTGCCCCGTTCAGCATCAGGGCCAGCCCAATTATTTCTGTTCCACCAGCGCCTACAGATGCCAGCTGAGATCAGGGCCCTTTTGCACCAGGTGCTGCAGACAATCGCTGGGCTGTAGGGCTCAGACTCTAACTAGCCAAGGCAGCCAGCAGAGAAACAAGTGAAGGGATGTGCTCAAAGTCACCCAGCAGGACAGGCAGGATTAGAACCCAGGTCTCCTTATGCCCAGCCAGCACCCCATCCCGCAGGCCAAACGGCCTCCCTGGGTCACTCCCACCTCTCCTTCTGCTGGTTCACAAGCTGCACAGCAGACAGGCTGGATCCAGCCACTCAGGATTCTTCCTGCCCAGGGAAATTACCCTAATCCCTTCCCCCAGGAATATTGGGGCCATGGCAGTTCCCAGGTGGGCGAGGCCAGGGGGGTGGGGCAGCTGGGGCGGGCTCGTGAGCAGCAGGAGTTGCTCACCCCCCCCCCCCCCCGGTGAAAGGGCAGGAGCAGAAGGTGGGAGAGCAGCAGAGAGGCTGGTACCTTCTCTTCCAACGTGCCCAACCTCAATTGCATTTATCCTGACCACCCCCTGCAGGGCAGGGCCTGGCTGCTACCCCCACTGAACAGACACGGAACTGTGGCACAGAGGGAATAAGGGACTTGCCCAAGGCTACGCAGACTATCTCTGGCAGAGCTGGGAAATGGCCATGGGTCTCCTGGGTCCCAGGCTGGCACCTTCTCTTCCAACCTCCTGCCCCCTTTGTCCCTGGTTCAGTGTGAGCTGTGAGAGCTCTCTGGGGCACAGGAGCTGGCTTGTGCCCAGATGGAACAACGTTGCCTATTGCACAGATCTCACTTTTCCCGAACATTGAAAATGCTGCTAAAACCATACCAGGGCCCGCCAGGATCCCTGCAGCTGGTCATTGCAAAGTTGTGAACTGTTCCCTGGCCTCCCAGAGTGGGGCAGTGGGAGAGGGTGGGGCTGGCCCAAGGCCCTGCTGGATGGCGGCTCATGTGTATGGGGTCCCAGTGCTACAAAGCTGTGTGCCAGGGGCCACGCTTTCTGGGGGTTTCACGGCTCATCTCTCCAAGGCCTGTGTGGCAGCAGCCGCTGGAAAGCATCCCAGGCCTGATTCCCCCCATGATGGGTCTCCTAAATGGCCCCTGCTCTGGGGGGCTCCATTCCTTACTCAATGTCTCCTGCTGACTCTCCAGCAGATGCACGGCAGGTGTCCTAATGCAGCCCTAGCCCTCTCCAGAGCTCAGGGGCACTGTCCTGGCATCGGACTGTCTTGGTAAATAGAACAATGGCTCCTGGCAACCTGAGAATGCCTGTTCCCCTGGCATCCTCAGTGCCATTCCCTATGGAAGTGATGGGGTCAGCAAAGGTGATGGAGGTGGTCAGGCCTAGCCTCACTATTGACATGCCAGGTGCAGGGGGCGAGGTGCAGAGCCAGGGAGGAGATTGGGGAGGCAGGAGTGGCACATTGTGATGTGGCGGGGGCGGGAACTAGCTCCCCACAGCTGAACGCTCCGCAACACTGGCGGATTCAGATCCAAACCTAGATCAGGCTCCAAATTCACAGCTGGCCCCTGCCCCTGATCTGGAGCGGCTGAGACTCCAGCGCTCTGTGGAAGAGACCAACAAACGCCAAATCCTGGGGTGGGCTTCCCCCAGAGACAATCTCGTGCTGGGAAGGGAGATGCCCAGAGCCGGCAGCTCCACCACTCACGCTCGCAGCTGCCTGGGAATGAGCCAGGATCAGAGCTTCGGATAGCGCGCAAAGCCCGGATCAGCACCCCCAGGCCTGCGAGGGACCCGCACCGTCTGGGGGTGGGTGATTTCACCAGAGAGGGAGCTTCCCACAGACTCTCCAGCTCCCTCACCTCTCATGCTTCTTCCCATTTGCCTTTCATCACTGCCACATGGACCAAGTTGGCCACCAGCTGCCTCCCTGTCTGGACACTTACCTGGCCCCATCATGGCAGTGGCTGAGCAGAGGTGGCCAATAGAAGATTCTCCTACCTGGAGTCAGGAGTGGGCAGAAGACTGCGTTTAAATGGTCCACCCACTTTCTGCTGCCGGTGGCAGAGCTGAAACGGCTGGCTCAGTGTTCCTCAGCAGCACGTGCCGGCTCTCGCTCTGTCAGAGCCAAGCCTGGCAGTGAGGGGATGAGGCTGTGCCAGCCAGCAGGGGGCATGTCACAATGGGCAGGCGAGTCACAAGCCAGCCAGTGTGTGACTCCCCAGCCATGGGATGCCCCAGCCCAGACTAGTTCTGGCCTCGCAGGGTTTAAGAGCCTGTCCTTCCTCACTGGGGTCATGGGAGGGACCTTCCGCTCCCCACAGTCACAGACGTTCGGCTGGAAGGGACCGCTGGACTTGTCTAGCCCCAGCTCCTGCAGACCCCATGCCAGAGCCCCTCCCTGCGTCCATGCAGCTGAAGCCAGGAGGTTGCCGGATGGATCCCTGAGTGGGAGAATCAGTTCCATCCCGGCTCCTCCTCCTCGTGACAGTACAGAACGGGGGTTCCCGAACTCTCTCCTCCTCCAGCTCCCAGCCCATGCTTTAAGAGCAGTCCCCCCCCACCCCCGCCCAACTGAGTCTCAGGCCTTGCTAGCCACTCAGTGCCACAGCAGCCCCAGGAGATGATTGTTGCGGGGGTCTCAGCCCGGGGAAGGCAGTGACTCCTAGAAGCAGGGAGCGCAGCAGCACCATAGCTCAGGGAGATCTGGCAATGCCAGTGGCTGGCTGGGGTCTGACAGCCCAGGCACCCAGAGCAGATTGTCAAAGGCCAAAACCCTCTCACCACCGGCTCTGTAGCTCCCCCTTGCTTTTGGTCTGTCTTAGGCACCATCCTGGCCCTCATCCCCGTGGCATCAGAGCACTGCCCAACCTCGATTGCATTTAATCTAACCACCCCCTGCAGGGCAGGGCCTGGCTGCTACCCCCCACTGAACAGACAGGGAACTGTGGCACAGAGGGAGTAAGGGACTTGTCCGAGGCCACGCAGAGTATCTGTGGCAGAGCTGGGAAATGACCATGGGTCTCCTGGGTCCCAGGCTGGCACATTCTCTTCCAACCTCCTGCCCCCTTTGTCCCTGGTTCAGTGTGAGCTGTGGGAGCTCTCTGGGGCACAGGAGCTGGCTGGTGCCCAGATGGAACAATGTTGCCTATTGCACAGATCTTGCTTTTCCCGAACATTGAATCTGCTGCTACAGCCATACCAGGGCCCACCAGGATCCTTGCAGCTGGTCAGTGCTAAGTTATGAACTGTGCTAGGTAGGGAAGACGAAATAGATCTTCCATCACTAGCACAGCTCTGTGTTACTGTGGACTCACTGCGGGCTCAACCCAACCAGCCCTCCTCACAAGGAGCCTGTAAATCCTCCAGCCCTGCTGTTCTCCTTTGTATTTCTGTAGTGCCCAGAGGGCTCAGTCCGGGATCAGGGCCCCGCGGTGCTAGACATTGTACAGACACAGCCCGATTCCCCCCACGCTGCGTCTCCTGAATGGGGACTGGAGGGAGACCAGGACTGGAGTAGGACTAGGAACAAGGCTGGAGCAGGCTCAGACTGTTGCCTTTGTCAGGCAGGAGCAAGTTCCTGGCCCTGGAGTGATGTTGAGCAGACTGAGCTGCTGCTGTGAGACTGATATAGCTGCTCTGGGAGTCACAAAGCCAGTTCCTGGCTTGTGGATTGGCTGGAGCCCAGCACAGGAGGGACTCAGCCCCTTACAGATGGCTCCCAGGGCGCTTGGCTCCCGGCCCCGCTGGGTACTGACATGCCAGGTGCAGGGGGCGAGGTGCAGCGCCAGGGAGGAGATTGGGGAGGCAGGCGCACTGAGGTGGGGCTGAGCGGGCAGGTGCTGAGGAGCTGCGGCTGGCTGGCCAGCAGAGAGGAGGAGCAGCAGCTCGGCTCTGGAGGGCCCAGCTGCAGTTCCACACAGGGCGCTGCCAGAGCCTGGCAGGTGGCTGGCTGAAGTGGCACGTTGTGCTATGGTGTGGGCAGGAGCTAGCTCCCCACATCTGAACGCTCCGCAGCACCGGCGGATTCAGATCCAAACCCGGATCTGGCTCCAAAATCACAGCTGGCCCCTCCCCCCGATCTGGAGCGGCTGAGACTCCAGTGCTCTGTGGAAGAGGCCAACAAATGCCAGCTCCTGGGGTGGGCTTACCCCCCGCCACAAGGCAATCTCGTGCTGGGAAGGGAGATGCCCAGAGCTGGCAGCTCCATCACTCACATTCCCAGCTTCTTGGGAATGAGCCAGGATTAGAGCTCTGGGTAGCGCGCAAAGCCCAGATCAGCACCCTCAGGCCTGCGAAGGACCCACACTGTCTGGGGGTGGTTGATTTCACAAGAGAGGGGGCTTCCCACAGACTCTCCAACTCCCTCACTGTGACAAAGTGGGACTGTTCTTAATGTTGCCTCTGAATACTGTAGGGGTGCCTCAGTTTCCCCTATGCATTTCTTAAGTCTCTAGGTGGTGGGATAAAGGCCAGTGTGCATAAATGGCTGACACTGTTTCCGGGCAGCTAATGGCCAGGGCCCTTCCCCCCTGCAAGGGGATGCTAAAGGTGTTGGAGAACAAAGGGATCAGGTGACTTCCTGGCTCGGGAAAGAGACAAAGGCCAGAGAGCAGGGGCTGGAGAGTTTCACTTTGGAGCTGGCTGGGGATGAGGAGTGAAGTGCAGACGTGGGTGTCTGGCTCACTGCCCCCCAAAATGGACCCAGCTGAGGGGTCCTGTTCTCTGGACCTACAAGCTCTGTTTTAGACCGTGTTCCTGTCATCTAATAAACCTCTATTTTCCTGGCTGGCTAAGAGTCACGTCTGACTGCGAAGTGGGGGTGCAGGACCCTCTGGCTTCTCTAGGACCCTGCCTGGGCAGACTCGCTGTGGGAAGCACAAGGAGGGGCAGAGGATGCTGAATGCTCCAAGGTCAGACCCAGGAAGCTGGAAGCCCTGTGAGCTTCTGGCCCAGAAGAGCCTGCTCACAGAGAGGAGACTTCACCAGAGTCCTGACTGGCTTCATAGGGAGCAGCTCCAGAGTATTGCCCAGGGACTCCATGACACACACCTCTTATGCTTCTTCCCATTTGCCTTTCATCACCCCCACATGGCCCATGTTGGCCACCAGCTACCTCCCTATCTGGACACTTACCTGGCCCCATCACAGCAGCGGCTGAGCACGCGGGTGTTGTTGTATTTAGCATCTCAACACCCCCCCGCCCATGGAGCAGGGACTTGCTCTCCCTACTTTGCTCAGGCCCAGAGTGTCAGGGACTCACCTGATCTCACTCAGAAGACTTACAGCAGAGTCCCAGCCCAATGCCTCATCTACCAGCCTGTGCCGCCTTCCCGTGCCTTGCCACCAGCCCCGCTAAACCCTCCTCCTTGTCTCCGTCCCCTCTGGGCTTGACTGGTGCGACCCCTTCTGTTTAGCCGCCCCAGACTCCCTCCTGTGCACATGCCGCTGCCCACTTCCTCACTGGCACCGGGCTAGACAGCCAGCACCAGGGCACTTGGCAGCCAGGCGCTCGCAGAAGGCTCGGTGTGGCTGGCGATGCAATGGAAAAGCAGAGGTGGGCAATAGAAGATTCTCCTACCTGGAGTCAGGAGTGGGCAGAAGCCGGTGTGTATATGGTCGACCAACTTTCTGCTGCCGGTGGCAGAGCTGAAACGGCTAGCTCAGCGTTCCTCAGTAGCACGTGCAAGCACTCGCTCTGCCAGAGCCAAGCCTGACAGTGAGGGGATGAGGCTGTGCCAGCCAGCAGGGGGCATGTCACAATGGGCAGGTGAGTCACAAGCCAGCCAGTGTGTGACTCCCCAGCCATGGGATGCCCCAGCCCAGACTAGTCCTGGCCTCACAGGGTTTAAGAGCCTGTCCTTCCCCACCGGGGTCATGGGAGGGACCTGTGACGGGTTGGATCACAGAAACCCCCCGGGAGCTGCCACCTGATGTGCCAAGACTACCTCTGCTCCTGTTTTCCCTGCCAGCTCAGGACTCCAGCACCCTGTCTTGCTAAGCCAGACACTCCCGTCTGCTCCAACAAAGACCCAGGGTCTGAATTACTTGCCCCAAAGCTGCAGGTTTACCTGAAAACAGCTCACAGAAGTGTATTTGTCTTTAGCACTCAGATGCCCAACTCCCAAATGGGGTCTAAACCCAAATAAATCCGTTTTACCCTGTATAAAGCTTATGCAGGGTAAACTCATAAATTGTTCACCCTCTACAACACTGATAGAGAGAGATGCTCCCCCAGGTATTAATACATACTCTGAGTTAATTAATAAGTAAAAAGTGATTTTATTAAACACAGAAAGTAGGTTTAAGTGGTTCCAAGTAGTAACAGACAGAACAAAGTAAGTCACCAAGCAAAATAAAATAAAATGCGCAAATCTATGTCTAATCAAACACTGAATACAGATAAGATCCTCACCAGTTCCGGAAGGCACCCTTTTACAGACTAATCTCCTTTTAGCCTGGGTCCAGCAATCACTCACATCCCTTTGTTCAAGTTTCCTCCAAGTATCCTGGGGGTGGGGAGGCTCTCTCTTTAGCCAGCTGAAGACAAAATGGAGGGGTCTCCCAGGGGTTTAAATAGACTTTCTCTTGTGGGTGGAGATCCCCCTCCTCACTCCTATGGAAAGTCCAGCTCCAAGATGGAGTCCTGGAGTCACCTGGGCAAGTCACATGTCCATGCATGACTCACAGTCTTTACAGGTAGAAGCCATTGTCCACGTGATATCGTGTATGTCTCCAGGAAGACTTCTTATGGGGACTGGAGCATTCCAAGAGGCATTGTTCCCCAAGTGCTTCCTGATCGGGTACTTAACCTTGCGAATTCCTTCCTAAAGAAGCTGACCAAATGCCTCACAAAGCTTACTTAGAAATCAAGCAAGTATACAGCCAATATTCTTAACCTCAAGTAGAAAATGATAGATGTGTCCAAATAGGATGACTAGATATAGTAGACCATAACCTTTACAGAGATATGTTACATGGCACAGGCAGCACAAAACATATTCCAGCTATGTCCTATTTTCATAAAGACTTATGGGAGGTACCGTCACAGGACCTTCCGCTCCCCACAGCCACAGACGTTAGGCCAGAAGGGACCACTGGGCTCATCTAGTCCCAGCTCGTGCAGACCCCAGGCCAGAGCCCCTCCTCGTATCTATGCAGCTGGAGCCAGGGGGTTCCCCAGATCCCCGAGTGGGAGCATCAGTTCCATCCTGGCTCCTCCTCCTTGTGACAGCGCAGAATGGGGGTTCTTGAACTCTCCCTACCCCCAGCTCCCATTCCCAGCTCACGCGGGCGGCTCTTTGCACCTGCCCAAGCTGCCGGGTGCCTTGGCCATGGGATGTAAAACGGCCCCATCTCTGCTTCCCCTTCCACCGCGGCAACAACGCACAAGCTGCTTTAAGAGCAGCCTCCTGCCCCTCCCCACCAGCTGAGTCTCAGGCCTTGCTAGCTGCTCAGTGCCTCCACAGCCCCAGGAGATGATTGCTGCGGGGGTCTTGTGTGACATTATGAGTCTGATCTAATATCTCACTGAAGAAAAACAGGGCCAGAAAGAGTTAATTAACTCGCAGACTAACCTGACCCAGGGCTGAACTTTAGAAACTGGTTAGGAAGATGTGTAAATGAATAGAGCTTTGAAATGCAGGTCTGCATTGTTAGAGGTAGAAGGGTAGGTGTTTGCTCAGGTCTTGTGATGTAAGCAAACAAGACTTGTTTATTGCTATGGCTTTAATTTAAAGATCAAAAAAGGAATATTAACATTTCGGAAGATGCTTGAGTGAAATAGTATTATTTTCTATGTGTCTCTTTGAAGGTTGTGATAACCCGTATCTGAACTATTTAATGGCTAAATTACCCTGTGTTAATTGCCAGCAGGTTTGGGAGAAGGAGCATTAGGCCTATTGTTTTCTCAAGCCAAAAGGCTGCTGGAAATGTATAAGAACCCTAGGACATGATCCTACTTCATCTCAGATCTGCTTTGGGTTTCAAGAGGGGGGAACCTTAAGCCATAAGGATTGAGATCCCCAGTCACTGACTGGAGTCACCCTGAATATGGACATTGGACCATAACGTATGGACTATTTCTAAAAGGACTTTTGGCAACTACAAGCTCACCTCTACTATGTATCTGAACCTCAAGAACTGAATTCAAGTCTGTATGTATATTGGTCTTTTAACCAACACTCTCTCGCTTTTCTTTTGTAATAAACTTTAGCTTAGTTAATAAGAATTGGCTATAGCGTGTATTTTAGGTAAGATCTAGTTATAATTGGACCTGGGTATGTGGCTGATCCTTTGAGATTGGAAGAACCTTTTCTTTTATATGATGAGAGAAGATTTTCAGTAATCATCATCATATCTGACGTATGTGTCTGGATGGAGGCTTGAGGTTGGTCACTTTAAGGGAACTGCAGTGTTTGAACTTCTGAGTAACCAGTGGGGTATGGTAGAAGCTGTTCTGTGCTGGCTTGGTAAATCTAAGTATTGGAATAACCACCAGCTTCTGGGGTTTGTCTGCCCCGTTCTGTTTGCAGTTCACCCTAATTGAGTGACCTCAGCTGGCTCCCACGGGCAGCACTGTCACATCTTGGCCCAGGGGGAGGCAGTGACTCCTAGAAGCAGGGAGAGCAGCAGCACCATAGATCAGGGAGGTCTGGCAATGCCAGTGGCTGGCTGGGATCTGACAGCCCAGGCACCCAGAGCAGACTGTCAAAGGCCAAACCCCTCTCACCACTGGCTCTGTAGCTCCCCCTTAGGCACCATCCCGTGCCTGTAGATCTTCCACCGTAGGGGCGTGTGCACCCAGGGCACTTGAGTCACAGACATTTGCCAGCAGTACCATGGAGTGATGCCTGCGCCCCCGCTCTCATGGTCGGGTCTTGTGAGCTCCAAAGGCGTAAGCAGGACTTATATGGTGCATAGACTTCGCAGTGATGCAAGGATCTACCACAGCCAAGCAGGTTGAGTTAGTTAGTGGCATGAGTTCACAGCGGGTGAAGGATTTAGGTCAAGTCACGGGGGCGGGGGAGCGGAGAGGAGAGAATCTAATACAAGGATTCAAAATGGAAAGTGGTACAAGCCATCTAGCTGAGAAGACAGAGCGGCTGAGGTCTGCTGAGAGAGCAGTGGAGCTGGGGCGTCTCACTGCCATCCCAAGCACTTTCCCATGGGGAGCACCACATGGATCGTCTGCCACCTGCTCCTTCCATTCCACATGTAGGGTGATATTAATGGGAATCTGTGAATTCCTGCATACACTCATCAGCCCATGACTAACAGTTTCCCGACTCAAGCTCTTTATAATCTGCAGGAAACTGGACGGACTAGTTCTGAAGTGTAGCTTCTGTGGCTCTTATCGGAAGACCATTAGTCTTGCTCAGTTGCAGCATCAGTGCTGGGAAATGAAGGAGTATGTCTCTCTGCCCTCCCCTGGAGGGAATTGCCTTCTGTTAAGGTGAGGGCGGAAAAGAATTGAATCTCCATCTTTCTTTAGCCTTAATTTTTTCCTCTAGCTGCTCTACCACTGAACCCGAACTCTGGTTCAGACTGAGCACGTACCTATAGGATGCAAGGAGGAATTTAGCCTTCGGGTTTACTCAGTGCTGGATATTCCTCATTCTTCTTGGCCGGTAGAATCAAACTCTGCCCTGGATGACAGTTGCTAGAGGCTGCCTGCAGAGCTATAGTAGCTTTGTCCCATCCATGAGCTACTCAATGTCCCTTGAATTACAGGTCCTAGCCAATCCCACCAAGAAGAAATTCTTCCATACAGCAGTGGTGATGCAGTGTAACTTCTTTGTTGTGGCGTCTTTCAACTGTATCTATCCCAAAGAGGAAGGATGGCTAAGGTACTGGATAGAGATCTGGGTTCTAATCCTAACTCTGCCACGGTGTATGACCTTGGAAAAGCCTCTCACTTCTATAAAACAGGGATAACAAAGCTCGCAAGCACTTCTGTGCAGAGACTGCCTTCGTATATGTCTGCACAGTATCTGGGCTTGATTAGTATTGTGATTAAAATATCGTTGGGCAATAGTACAATTAAACAGCAGAGAAAATGAGAAATTAAGGGTGGGATTTTTCAAGGGGGCCTAAATCAATTGGATTTGGTGTTAATTTCCCTAGGACCCTTTGAAAACCTCAGTTTAAGAGCCACACGCAATGAGGGCTGGGAGAAAGCAAGCTGTTTTAGAGAAGACTGGAAAAGCTTGGCACATGGGGATGGACAGGGAAGCTGTTCCAGGGGGCAGGAGCTGGTCTTGCACCAGCCATGATGAGACTGGGACATGACACCTAGAACAAGCTAGTACCGGATGAACGTAGGGAAGAACAAGAAAGGAAGGCATGAAATATAGGCTGGAGCAGAAATGGGGAGAGTTTGGAACTGCATCCCGAGATGGGCAGGGAGCCAACAGAGTGGACTGAGAATGCAGGCCACATGGCTGTGTTGCTTGCAAGGGATGGCTGTGCAGCAGCCTTCTATAGCTGCTAGAGGCTGGAGATATGGGACTTGGGAAGGTGGCCACCATACTTGTGTGACAGACAATAGAGATGACGACGGCTGCTGCTATTGTTTCAGATATATGGCTCTACAAAGAAGCTTAATTGTTTCTTACACTTATCCCGAGTGAGGGCAGTAATTACACACCCTGCTTTCAACAGAACTTAACCCAACCCATAATTATACAAAGATGAAGCATTTAGAAGGCTCCAGGGCCAGGATTGCATTAGAGGGAAGAATAATGAAAGTCTGAGAATTTATTTTATTTTCCCTTTTGCAGCTGACCTTTCCATTCACCCTGGCACAAAGCTTCATGGTTTATCCTACCAGGGCAAACAGGCTTGAAGAAAGGAAGCTTCTGTGAAAGCAATTGTCTCCAGCCCAGATCTATGTTCAAGAGCACCCTTGAGATGTGAGGGCTTCATCCCCTGCTGGGCAATTGACTGGCTCACCAAGGCAGTGACTAGAAACTGACTTTGTTTTCTTTCCTTAACCTTATGACTTTATGTCCAGCATGGTTATGGGGCAGTCATCCTCATGGGGGCTGGGAGGGTGTGTGCCACCAGCTATGAATTTATCTGAAGCAGAAGGGCGTTGATCTTCAAAAACCACCAGTGGGAGGCATCTGGAATTATTGGGAGGTCCTTGCACCGGTATCTCCCAGCTGGGGATAGGAGGAGAGGAGCAAGCGGTTTCCATAGGAACTCTCTCTTTGTCCATGGCATCAACAAAACAACCCACGCTAGTTAGGGGATTTCCAGTCAACCAGAGGTTGAGAGAGGGTATCGGAAACAGATCTATTTAATTAGAGAAGAGGAACACATGGGAACAAACAGGTTATGGCCTGGTCTGTAACTATTGGCACAGTATGGCTTTTGCAACACTGCTAGATCTCTCTAGGCGAGCCACGGCCAGCAGGACTGGTGCAGTGTCAGGTACTATAATAGATAGCTGCTAGCAGAGGACAGAAGTGTGCATGTTCATAGAGGCCAGCAGTGTGTCCCCAGGCTGAGCTCTTCAGTAGAAGAAGCTTGGGGTCCTTAAGATTCCATCCATCCTGCAGGAAGAGTTTTTTTTTTTTTTCAAACAGGAGACCAATGTTATTCAATAGTACCCCTCTGCATTTCTTATAGGAGACAAGCACAGGCTATCAATGATCGCGGACGGCTTATTAACAAAGCACCAGAGGATATGCCAGCAATGCACCAATCGTGGTGGAGAACATGCCCACCTTCTAGGTAAGACATTTGTCCAAGAGTCCTGTTGCCTTTTGCTACAGAAACTTCACCTACAGATTGTCAGCAGCAGCAACAGCACAGAGTGAAAGAGAGAATGATGGGGATATTTTCTGACAGCCCTAATTGCAGGGGAGCAGGGAGCATTAAAGTAAGTGTCTCTTTCTTCTTGGTGCCTGTGCACAGGAACAAATAGGCTTTCCCGCTGCAGGGCTTTGTGTGTCAGAACATTTCACTATATAGTAACAAGGGCCCACCTCTTTCGAGGCATTATAAAGTGCCCTTGCTTGCTCTGTTGAGAAATTAAACACAGGGGTGTGGGGGGTTGGGAATTAGGACTCCTGGCTTCTATTCCAGATTCTGCCACATGGGATAGGCTCAGAAAGTCTGGAAAACAGCACCTATATGACGTGACCCATTGCAACCGGACAAAGATTTGCCTTGATGTTCTTTTTGCTTTGGTGCCGGTCTTTTTGGTTGGAAAAAAAATCTCAGATTTTGGTGAGAATGTCATGACCGCAAAAACCCAAGCAATTTAATTGGAAAAACTTATTTTTTGTGGATCTGTCAGTGAGCCCACGATGGTGATTTAGATCTTGATTCAGGAAAGCACTTAAGAATGTGCTTAACTTTTAAGCACATGTTTAAATCCTGTTGACTACCATGGGATTTAAGCTCAGGCTTAAGGGCTGACCTGAATATAGATGCTTCCTGAATTGTGGTGTCAGTCCTATCCGCTGAGGGAAGATGGGGCTCTCATGACTGGGAGTTCCAACTCACTCCAAGATTCAGAGTGGTGGCTGTGTTAGTCTGTATCAGCAAAAACAATGAGGAGTCCTTGGGGCACTTTAGAGACTAATGAATTTATTTGGGCATAAGTTTTGTGGGCTATAACCAACTTCATCAGATGCATGTATTTGTCACTCCGTGCATCTGATGAAGTGGGTTTTAACCCACGAAAGCTTATGCCTAAATAGCACTACAAAAGTAATTTTCCTCCTTTGATATTCACCCCTTCTTGCCAACTGTTCAGAATAGGCCACTTCCACCTTAATTGAATTAGCCTCATTAGCACTGACCCCCCCCCCCCACTTGGTAAGGCAACTCCCATCTTTTCATGTGCTGTAATATTTATACTGCTTACTGTATTTTTCACTCCATGCATCTGATGAAGTGGGTTTTAGCCCATGAAAGCTTATGCCCAAATAAATGTATTAGTCTCTAAGGTGCCACAAGGACTCCTCATTGTTTTCACTCCAGGATGTTACTGAGCCACTGAAGCAATTTTCAGTGGACATGTACACACAGCCCTGTTTCTCCATTCAGATTCATAGCAGAGATGGTGAGCTTTGTAGTTGCAAAGAGTTCTTTCAGAAATAGTCCATAGGTTATAGTCCAATATTTATATTTCAGGGCGATCCAGTTAGAACTGGGATCTCAGTCCTTGTGGCTTAGGCTTTGTTGTGTATTTGGTTGTCATGGGTTTTGTTACTATGGCAACTGAGTTAGACTATTAAGGGATAGCTCAGCCGGTTTCAACCGACTGAGTGAGCTCTCTGTATATCTGTAAATAAAATGGAGGTTTTGGTTAGCTGCCTGCTCTCTGGCCTCAAGTGATTGCTTCCTACACCGGCTGCCCCAAGGATATACCGTATTGTTCCGAGTATAGGCCGCTCCTGATTATAAGCCGCACCCTTAAAGTTTGGTGCTATTTTAAAAAAATTAAATGTTTAACTTTTTTTAACTTAAAGAAAATATACACATGCAATTTGTAAAGGCCTATTTTTCTCACTAATATCTTAGGCTGTGTGCAAACTCACCAAAAAATTCATATTTTCAAATTATAGTTTAAAAACCTGGATTAGATTGGTGCGATGGGGCTTAATCCCCATCACCTGCAAGATAAGGGACAAACACTCCAGTTAGTCATGCTCTGCATCTGTAGGGTGGCTGATTAATTAACTGCCTCCTGGCCAGAAGAGGCAGAGCAAGGCCTAATAAGTTAACTGAGGGAGCTCAGTTGTGGAGGGAAGACCCATGAGAGAGGAGATAAGGAATTCCCTCCCTGGGAAAGGCCTGGGGTAGGCAGACTAAGGAAGGCCAGAGGGACAGGATTGGTACCCGTGGTGGGCCCTGGAAAAAATGGGGGCAAGATCTAGGGAAAGACTGGGGGAAGGCAGGACTTTTCTACAGAGGGAAATTCACAGCGGGAGTAATGTAGGCTCCTGTGGGAGGGAGCCCTGAGACAGGATTTTTAAGTAGAGAAGAGAACGGTAGCCCAAGAGGGCAGACGAATTATTAATTTGGACTTTTGTTTGGACTTGTTTCTGCTACCCTGGAATGGGTCTGAATGTAGGTGACTTGGGTGGAGCCACAGAAAACCTGGGACTCTGATTCCCCGCCGCGGCTGAGATTTAAAGGGCTCTGGGCTCCCCGCCGCGGCGGACAGCCCAGAGCCCTCTGAGTCCCGGCCGCGGTGGGGATTTAAAGGGCTCTGGGCTCCCCGCCGCGGCGGGCAGCCCAGAGCGCTCTGATTCCCGGCCGCAGCTGGGATTGAAAGCGCTCTGGGCTTCCCGCCGCGGCAGGCAGCCCAGAGTGCTCTGATTCCCCGCCGCGGCTGGGATTTAAAGGGCTCTGGGCTCCCCGCCGCGGCGGGCAGCCCAGAGCGCTCTGAGTCCCGGCCGCGGCTGGGATTTAAAGGGCTCTGGGCTCCCCGCCGCGGCGGGCAGCCCGGAGCCCTCTGATTCCCCGCCGCGGCTGGGATTGAAAGCGCTCTGATTCCCCGCCGCGGCTGGGATTGAAAGTATTTTTATTGGTTTTTTTTTTTTTGCAAGATCCCGCTTATAGGCCGCACCCCTAGTTTAAAGACTTAAATTAGGGGAAAAAAGTGCGGCCTATACTCGGGACAATACGGTAATACTGGCGACGAGGGTGAGACTCCGGTGCTGCTCCAGTAACAGAAGGAAGTAGAAGTTAAGGTAAAGAACAAACAAACAAAAAAGCTGCTTGTTTGCACTGACTGTGAAAGTGAAACTAAAATCATGGCTACTCTGACCAGGCCCCTGGAGCCTTTTGATGAGAATACAGAGCAGTGGCATGTGTATACTGAGCGTTTTGAGCTTTTTGGTATTGCAAATGACATTACAGAAGCGAAGAAGGTGCCATATGCCATCAGGCCAAAAGTTGAAGCAGACCTGGAGCGCCTGGTCACCAATGGAGTCCTAATACCAGTTACCCATAGCTCATGGGCCACTCCTATCGTTCCAATAGTGAAGAAAGATGGCTCTCTCCGGATTTGCGGTGATTTTAAAGTCACTGTCAACCCAGTGTTGTGTGCAGAGCAATACCCGCTTCCCCGCATCGATGACCTCTTCGCAGGCCTGGCTGGGGGACAAAAGTTCAGTAAGATTGATCTGAGTCAAGCATATTTACAGATGCACGTCGATGAAAAGTCCCAAGAGCTGTTGACTATTGTGACTCATAAGGGGCTTTATCGATACTGTCGCCTACCCTTCGGAATCACATCGGCTCCCGCCCTGTTCCAGAGGGCTATGGACCAGATCTTGTGTGGCTTGTCAGGAGTTCAGTGCTATCTGGATGATATCCTGGTCACTGGAAGAAATGAAGAGGATCACTTAAGGAATTTAGAGGCTACCTTACAAAGACTGGAAGAGTATGGCCTACGAGGTCGCAAAGACAAGTGTGAATTCTTAAAGCCCTCTGTTGAATATTTGGGACACATTATCGATTCTGCAGGTCTTCATAAGGCCCCTGCAAAAGTTAAAGCTATTGTGGAGGCTCCCCCACCTCGAAATGTAAGCCAGCTGCGCTCATTTCTAGGACTACTGAACTATTATGGAAAGTTCATCTCACAGTTAGCCACACTGCTAAAACCACTTCATGAGCTCCTTGGGCAGAACAAGGCCTGGAAGTAGACTGAAGCCTGTGATGTTGCATTTAACAAAGCTAAGGATGCATTGTTAAATTCTGAAGTTCTAACGCACTTTGATCCATCCTTACCCCTGCAATTGGCCTGTGATGCTTCCCCTTATGGAGTGGGAGCGGTCGTGTCACACATTATGCCTTCGGGAGAAGAAAGACCTATTGCTTTTGCTTCACGCACTCTAAGCAAAGCAGAAACTAACTACGCCCAAATCGAACGTGAGGCATTAGGAATTGTTTTTGGAATTAGGAAGTTTCATCAGTACCTGTTTGGGCGAAAGTTTACTCTTCTTACAGACCATCGACCTCTGACATCAATTTTTGGACCCTACACAGGCATTCCCCCATTAGCTGCTAGTCGTATGCAACGTTGGGCATTGATACTTTCTGCACACACATATGAAATAAAATATCGGAAATCCACTCTGCACGGCAATGCAGATGGCCTCTCAAGGTTGCCTTTACCGGTCAAACATCAAGATAGTGCCCAAAAGGAAATCTTCTACTTTGAACAGGTAGAGAATACACCCATCACTGCTACTCAGATAAAGAAGGCAACCCGCGTTGACCCAGTATTATCCCAAGTTATGGACCTGGTGATGCATGGAAAATCTCGACAAACCTCTCCGGTCTCACCCGACCTTGTTCCCTACATGTCCAGGCGGACGGAGTTATCAGTCCAATCTGGTTGTTTGTTGTGGGGGAGGTGTGTCATTATTCCACCACCCCTGAGATCACAGATGTTAGAACAGCTACATTCCGGTCACTGTGGAATAGTGCGCATGAAGGAAATTGCACGAAGCTATTTTTGGTGGCCTAGATTGGACAGTGCTATTGAAGAGAAGGCAAAAGCTTGTATGTCATGTCAGAGTGTAAGAAATGCACCCCAGTGGGCACCCCTACACCCATGGGACTGGCCTGAAAACCCGTGGCAACGTATTCACGTTGACTTTGCTGGCCCCCTTGAAGGAAGCATGTTCTTGGTGGCAGTAGATGCCCATTCTAAATGGCCAGAAGTCTCTATAATGCAGTCCACTACTGCAGAGAGTACTATCCAAAAACTACGAGGACTCTTTAGTCGTTTTGGTCTGCCAGAACAACTTGTGAGCGACAACGGACCGCAGTTCGTCTCTCAGGAGTTTCAAAATTTTATGAAGGCAAATGGGATACACCACATCATGTCAGCACCATATCATCCGTCCACCAACGGATTAGCTGAAAGATTTGTGCAGACAATGAAAAACGCTTTGAAATCAGCAAAGGGACAACACTCCATTCAAAAGCGTCTGGATACCTTCTTACTTTCCTATAGAAACACACCTTATGCTACGACCCAGGCTTCCCCAGCCTTTCTAATGATGGGACGACAGCTGCGCACTTGCTTTGATCTGCTGAAACCTTCTGAACCCAGACAAACTGTGCAACATCAGCAGCAATATCAAGTCATCAGACGGGCACCCAGAGCAAAAGACCAAACCTTTAGCCCAGGACAGCCAGTTTTGGCTCGGAATTATACTTCCAGAGCTAAATGGGTCCCGGCCACAGTCATCACTCAAACAGGACCTGTTTCCTATACAGTCCGGACTGCAGAGAATCTTACCTGGCGGCGACATGTAGATCAGCTGTTGCCAGGTCATGCCAGTCTTCAGGACCCATCTGCAGTTGAGGGGTCTGACTTCACCCCTCCTGGTGAGACACCGAATCATGAGTCACCTGTTCCTGACTGTTCTCCTCCATTACTGCCGGCAGCTGAGAGCTGCCCAGCACGAGCTGATACCACCTCCTCACCTATTCGTGCTGCGGACCCTGAGCCCCTAGTACTTTCGGGTGCAACAACACCAGAAGTTCGCCGTAATCCACCTAGAGACAGAAGGCCTCCTTATCGGCTGGATCTTTAGTTAGGGCGAACCCACGGTTATGGGGCAAAATAATCCCCAGGGTTTAGCCGGGAATGGAGGCAGTCTACCCTCCTTCTCTAGTTTAGTGTGTGTTTTATTTAGGGGATGTTCTCATTGGGGGGGGGAGGAATATGTTGTGTATTTGGTTGTCATGGGTTTTGTTACTATGGCAACTGAGTTAGACTATTAAGGGATAGCTCAGCCGGTTTCAACCGGCTGAGTGAGCTCTCTGTATATCTGTAAATAAAATGGAGGTTTTGGTTAGCTGCCTGCTCTCTGGCCTCAAGTGATTGCTTCCTACACCGGCTGCCCCAAGGATATAATAGGCTTCACCTGCATGAAACCTTAAGCAGGTCTGAGATGGACCCAACAGTATTTTATACAGTGGTCTAGCATCCACTTGACCACACAGTCCCGGGTAAACAATATGCTTTCGATGTAACCTTCAGTTTTATAAATGCCACCAGTAATTAGTTACACAAATTAACATAGGGCAATTTATCCGTTAGGCAGTCTATCAAAAACTTCAAAGAGACAATGACTTATTTCACCCAAGATTCATCTAAATGTTAATATTCCCTTTTGATCTCTGAATTAGTAGCTATAGCAGGGATCGGCAACCTTTGGCACATGGCCCGTCAGGGAAAGCCGCTGGCAGGCCAGGACGGTTTGTTTCCCTGCAGCGTCTGCAGGTTCAGCCGATCGCAGCTCCCACTGGCCGTGGTTCGCCGTCCCCGGCCAATGGAGGCTGTGGGAAACGGCACGGGCCGATGGATGTGCTGGCCGCCACTTTCTGCAGCCCCCATTGGCCAGGGACAGTGAACTGCGGCCGGGATCGACCAAACCTGTGGACGCTGCAGGTAACCAAACTATCCCAACCCCCCCGGGGCTTTCTCTGATGGGCCATGTGCCAAAAGTTGCCAATCCCTGAGCTATAGTGACAGACTGGAACTGTCTGTTTACAGGGGTAGCATTTCAGATGCACACAATTAGTATCACTTCTAACAATACAGATCTGCATTTCAAAGTTCTAGCCTATTTACCAGGAATGGCTCTCGTTATCATTCGCATACCTTTCTAACATGACTTTAAAGGTGAGCTCTGGGGCCAGGGGCGGCTCTAGGAATTCCGCCACCCCAAGCAGGGCGGCGCGCCGCGGGGCACACTCTGGCGGTCGCCGGTCCCGCGGCTCTGGTGGACCTCCCGCAGGCATGACTGCAGAAGGTCCACCGGAGCCGCCTGCCGCCCTGCCGGCAAAATGCCGCTCCAAGCGCGCGCTTGGCGCGCTGGGGTCTAGAGCTGGCCCTGTCTGGGGCATTCAGCCTGCAAGTTCTTTAACCGTTTCTGGTCATGTATTATACTTTGTATAAGTTTCGTTGCACTTATAGAACAGTGGTAGCAATAATGATTTGCATGGTTATATTTTAATTAGACAACATCGCAGCCCCCTAAAATGCAGGGTACGATCTTGACCAGGAATTAAAGCAGGAGATGTAAAAGGGCCTGGGAAACTATTTATTTTTCAAGATGTACTGGATGTGGCTTGAGTGGATTAAAACTGGATTGAAAAAGCTCTGGAGACCATGCTGTATCTTTCATCTCTAACTTCTATGGGTCAGATCCTTTTTCAGGTTCCTTGACTTCAGCTGGTTGAAAATGAGGGTTTTTTCCTGCAGAAAATGTCAATGTCTTGGCAGAAATTTGAACACTGAAAAATTTTGGCTGAAACCCAAAATTTGGGTTATGCCCTCATGGGAGTTGTAGTTCAGATGCCTCATGCTCTCATTCTCCTCTATAGGCCAAGCTCTGTGGTCAGACTACATATCCCATGACGAACCACAGTTTGGCAGGGGAGGTGATGCATCACAGGAATCCCTGGCCATGCTGCATCATGGGAGATGTAGTCTGTCTGGGGAGCCTGGCCCATAGAAGAGAACAGGGACATGAGACAACCTAACTATAATGCCAATGGGATGGCACGGCAGCATTTCTGTATCAAAATATTGAAATTTTCTGTGGAGAGCAGCTATTCTTCATGAATAAGTTCATAATGTCAAAAACAAACGTCAATGGACATTTTTTGACTAATACTATCATTAACTTTGATGGAGATCCTGCCTGAGTGAAAGCTGAGTCGGGGCCTTAGGATTGGGCTCCACATTTTTACTTACCATGTGCTATTTGCAGTAGAAATTGGGGTGGAAGCTTGTGCAGGCTTCATGAGTCCCCCAGATCATTTGCCCAACCCGCTGATGGGGTGGGTTGGTGATGCCCTTGCAATGTTTTGTGTACGCTTTTGGAGAAGAGTGGTGGGGAAAAAAACTCTGAAGAATTTTGGAAACTTGCTCTTCTTTTCTTGGCAGATCTCCATGTTTCTTCCTACCCACAGACCCCAAGCTCTTATCCAAATAAGAATCTGAAACAATTTTGTCCCTGCGGGGTGACCATATGTCCTCAGTGGAGAACAGCAGCTGGTCACTATGACATTGAAAGACCAGGTTATGTTGTGGCAGAGCTGACTGGATAGTAAACTAGGTCAATTCACCAATAGTTTTGCAAATAAAAGTGTTAGGTTCCGTTGACTCTGACTCATAGGGCTGTGTTATTGGTTATTCACAAGGATTTGGATGGCCGTCAGATATTGGGGAAAATGATCATGGATCCCAAAAGTTTTACCATATTTAGCAACAAGGATTATTTGTGCCACAAAGTGCCTTTTTCACTACTCCCAACTCTCCAGTTTTTAAAAGCTTCTGACAATCCAATCAGGAAGCGTAATCACCTCCATATGATTTGGACTTGGGTGGCCACTCACATAACACAAACCACAGGCAGCTGAAGCAATCTGCTCATGAACAACACCTGGACTAGACATTATTTGCCCGAACCGTCCGCCACATCCTGATTAATAACAAATATTTTGGCCCCAAACCCAAATCCGAATATGCTGGGCTTTGCGAGCATGCGTGTGTGCGCACACGGGGAGGTGGTTGAACTCTAGATCTGAATTCTATGCCTCAGGTCAATTTCTAATACCCAGCAACATGAGCTCCAGGGGAGTAATCAATCCATCTTCTCTCACATGATAGCTCTGATGTGCAGCAGCCCATGATAGGAGACTTGCCTCTGTTTCCATTTCTTGATTTTTCTCTTTTGAGAGGAATTAGCATCAAATTAATTCCTCCCCGCTGGTTTTTTATTTTTATTATTTTTTTTTTATAACTTTTTTTAAGTGTCAGAGCAAAGGGCCCCTTTGGCAGGCCACTTCCTGCGTCTCGTTGGAGATGAGAGCGATAAAACCAAGACAGCAACAGAGCTGCTTTAGAGTGAGTGTGTGACAACTGTAGCCACCAGGATGTTTGCTGTCAGGGCCTGAGGATATTTAGAAACTCTGGCACTTCTTGGGCTTTCTAGGGCTGATTCAGGCCCCTGATTGTTCAGGGCTTGCTCCTTTGATTTCAATGGGCAGTGTCAAAGCTTCTGTTGACTTCAGTGGCAGGATCAGGCTCCCAGAGGCACCCCCCACTCCCAGGGTCGGCTTTAGGAAGTGCGGGGCCCAATTCTAACATTTTTGGCGGGGCCCCGGCAGGGATGACTTTAAAAAAAAAAAGTGTCAATAAAAAAGCCTTTCATTTCTTAGCAACCGGTTCTCTATAAAAAATTCTGATTTAAGGGATGTGCCACAGTATGTATTTTTTGTACCAATAGGGTTACCATACGTCCGTATTTTCCCAGGAGGAATTTTTAAATTTAAAAAATTCCTCCCGGATGGTGATTTAAGAACCAAAAAGCCTGACCTGTCCAGGAAAATACAGATGTACGTTAACCCTACCTAAAGTTCTTTTTTAAAAAGATGGGCCTGAACTAGAAATGAGCTTCGTTTCACATGTGTGGGTCCCCGCCACTCCCTGGAGGTGTGCTAGGGTGACCAGATGTCCCGATTTTATATGGACAGTCCCGATTTTTTGAGTCTTTTTCTTATATAGGATCCTATTACCCCTGTCGGAGAAAAACTCAGTTCTCGCTTTTTCGTTTGGGTGCAGCAAAATCAAATACTTTATTATTTCTCCAGTAATTACAATGGAGGGAGAGAGTGCCATAGGACACAGGGTCGCCCCAGTCCTGGACAGGTCTCTCAACTGGTAAACAATTACAGCAAGCCTTTATACCTTTGTTACAGACAATTTCTAGCAATAATACAGACGGTTAAAAGCAACAAATACATTTTGTTTATACATAAGCCTTTCTGCTATCTTATTTGTCTCACTCCTAAAAGACGCCAGCCTGCATATTTGGTTATCAAGTTGCAAGGTCGTAATAACTTTTTACACAGTTCTTGTCCTCTGCCTCACACTATCTTCACTTCTACAAATCTCACGTCATTAGGGTCACAGCTAGCCTAACTCTTGCTAACTGACTGACATGCATTAAAATCCCCTTCAGGCAGGGCCGCAAGGGGGTGCGACAGGAGTTGGCAGGGCTGGAGACAGAGGAGTGCGGGACTGGCTAGCTTCAGGCAGGGGCTGGCTGCAGGCAGCGCAGGGGGTACGGGCAGGGGGTGCAAGTACAGGGGGTACAGCCCACCCTGTATGGTGAGTGCCCCTCCTCCTTCCTCCCCCCCTCACCGGGGTAGCAGCAGCAGCAGCCCGGGGCTCGGGGGCTATTTAAAGAACCCAGGGCTCCTCTGCTCCTACCACCCCGGCCCTTTAAATAGCCGCTGGAGCTCTGGGGAAGTAGCGAGGCTCTGGGGGTTATTTAAAGGACTGGGGCGGCAGAGGCAGTTGCAGCCCCAGCCCTTTAAATAGCCCCCGGAGCCCCCCACTACTCCAGGACTCTGGGGCTATTTAAAGGGCCCGGGGCTCCCCTGCTTCTAAGCCCCGGTCCTTTAGATAGCCGAGGGAGCCCTGGAGTAGTAGCGGGGCTTTGGTGGCTATTTAAAGGGCCGGGGCGGTAGAAGCAACGGGAGCCCTGGACTTTTTAAATAGCCCCCAGAGCCCCGCAACCCTACCCCAGGGCTCCAGCAATGGGGCTCTGGTGGCAATTTAAAGGGCCTGGGGCTCCAGCCCCTGCTGGGAGCCCCAGACCCTTTAAATTGCTCCCCTGGGGAAGCCAGGCCACCCCGGTACAGCGCACCGGCTCTTGCCCATACACCGTACTGGGGCTTGGGCGCGGGGCCCGATTCAGGGTAATTGGTTGAATTGGCCTAAAGCCGGCCCTGCCCACTCCCCCAGCTTCCAGCAGGTGTTCTGCACCAGGCAGGGAGCACCCAAGAAGTTGAAGGAATGCCACATTGAACTGACTGTAAGAGCAATGCCAAGGGCTTGCAGTATCACGGAGGGAAGAGAATGCAGCCAACAAATCATGCAGTGTTCCCAGCTCCTTTAGCACGAATCTCACAATATTTGGCATGTTCTTCAAGCCCCAGCGGCTGGAGTCAGGTGATTAAAGGAGAACATGAGCTTGCATTTAAAAGAAAAGAGTAAGTTTCTGGGTGCCGAGAAAAGCTTGGCAAGGTGACTCCAGAGCATGCAAGGCCCAGAAGCCAAACAAAAAGCACTCTTATCTTTGCTAGCTCATAAAAAATCTCCTGATTTTTAAACCAATCTCATGATTTTGGGGGGCCTGACTCCTGATTTTAAACACATGGAGTTGGTCATGCTGGACATGGAAGCTGGATTTTCCCTCTCGAGCACTCATTAGCCAAGGCTGTCTCTCCACTGGCCAAAACAGGACCCGTCATTCACTACCAGGGCCCCACCCTTGGCAGCAGCGAAGGGAGCGTCAGTGTAAACAGGGCTAAGGTGTTTTCACCACCTGACTCTGATCTGAGCTACCTGAATCCTCCTCCCCCATCCCAAGCCTTCTGCTAGGCTGTGGCTCAAATGGGCACCTGCACAGAACTAATGCAAGACTCTTAACAAGAGAGGCCATCAACTGCTGGTGCTTAGAGAGGGTGTGAGGTATACGGGCAAAGCAGACAGCCCCCTGGAGCAGCATATGGAAGGAGCACCCCCAGAATAGCATTGGGTCTGCCCTGGGATTTAGTTGCCCACCAACAGACCAGTTCTGAACTACTACTTGCCTCAGGCCGTGGAGTTTTGGTTCACCCGCATCTCCCCTCCCCAGGGGCACCCTGCTTCTGTACAGCCGTGCGCAGTGGACTCCTATGGGTCATGTCCCAGGAGCCTTGGCAGCAGCGAGACACATTTGCACACGCTGGAAAGAATTCAGGTGCATGCTTGGGAACTACGGGAGCAGAAGCCGAGAGACCATCAACTCCTTTCTCCAACTTATATCAAAGAGACTCGAGGGGCCTGGAGGTTGCTGAGCTTAGGGGAAAGGGAGCCGCAAACGAGCAAGGGTGAAGTGTGCCATATCCTATCTACGCCTAGGGAACCTAGGCCCCTGTGGAGTTGCTCAGGAGTGGGAGCCCAGAGGAACCGGGAGCTCACAGAGGGCTGAGAGGAGGAGAGTACTTCCAGGATCTGTGTCCTGGCTTATGGCTCCTTGAGTGTGGGAGCACCAGGGCCGGCGCAACCCATTAGGCGACCTAGGCAATCGCCTAGGGCACTAACATTTGAGGGGTGGCGACTGCGGCAGCCAGATTAAAAGCAAGGATTAAACATTTACCGTAAGCAAATAAGGGTACGTCTACACTTACCTGCCGGTTCGACGCGGAGAGTTCGACTTTTCGGAGTTCGAACTATCGCGTCTGATCTAGACGCGATAGTTCGAACTCCGGAAGCGCCGCGGTCGACTCCGGTACTCCACCTCGGCAAAAGGAGTTGGCGGAGTCGACGGGGGAGCCGCGGAGTTCGACCCCGCCGCGTCTGGACGGGTGAGTTGTTCGAATTAGGGTACTTCGAATTCAGCTACACTATTCACGTAGCTGAATTTGCGTACCCTAATTCGACCCCCGCCCTTAGTGTAGACCTGCCCTAAGAATAGTGTTCTCTCTCACAGTCACTAGGGTCATCAATTGTCAGGGCAGAAGCTGATCTCCACCTGGGTGGCGTGCAGCTACCACGGGATAGTGTTGCAGGAGCGATCAGCTATATTGGTCATTGCTGGGGTCAGGCTAGGAGACTGGCTGGCCCTTTGGTCTCTTCTAGCACAACAGGAAATGGGACATTGTAATGGCGGTACAGTGACCGAGGCACTGAATTGGGAATCTAGAGTACTGGGCATTGTTCCAACCTCAGCCTTCTGCTCCATGTGCAATCATCACTCTGTGCCTCAGTTTCTTCATCTGTAAACTGGAGGCGACGCTGCTGACACACCTTTGTCAACTACTTTGCACGTGGTGGGTAAAAACGTTCTACAAACACGAAGCTCTGGGTTTACTCAGTTGTGGCTGCTTCCATGGTTTTGTGACACCAGATTTCAGGGCTGACGATAACTAGAGCCTGCTGAGAGCAAAGCTGGTCGGATCATTTCCATCCGTGGCGAGCAAAGGAAAACAACATGGGGACATTTTCATTATTTCTTTTTTCTCACCACCACTCCAGGCATTTTCATCAGCATCCAGCACATTGGATCTAACTCCAGGGCTCAGTTATGATTTCCCGTCACACAGGGATTTGTCAAGAAAGGAAGGGTAAGGCAAAGTGTATCCATCATCCTGCTTGAAAGTCCCAGCTGCAGGCTGTGACTCAGTGAGGAGGGAAAGCCAGCCCCGGACTCTGGCTCAGACCCAGCAGTCTATAAAACATTTGCTATTTTAAAGGGGGTTGGCTTCAGAGACAATTTTTCTTAATTTACTGGGCTTCAGATTTGGAGTTGGCTCCAAAGGAAACATTTCCATATAAAGAGAGGGAACCAAGGAGGAAGTTTTAACTTCAACTCCTTCCCGGGTTTCCTTTCCTTTACACAGCCCCCAACCTGGGCTCCAGAAAAACAAGTGTCCTGTTCTCTTCAGCAGCTAGCATCTAATCTCATGCCTTTTCCCCTGCAAACAATGAGAGTGTTTGTGTGCCAGAGAGAGCGTTTATGTGCCTAAGTAACACTTGATACAGGAGAGGGAGAAAGTGAAACACAGGAGGGCCACAGGAAAGGAACTAAACTGGGATGATTTCAGCAGTCACCCAGATCTATACAAATTCCCTGGAATGGCTCATAATTTCCAGCTTGTGACTTCTGCTTCTTCCTGCCACCTGGGAAGTACAAACATTGCTGAGAAGAGGGAGTCTCCTGTTCCCAGGACTGGGGTCCAAGATCACCTGGGGCCTCCTACAAACAGGTAGAGAAGCCCTGGCATCTCCAGTTAAAATGACACCATGCATAAGCCTTGTTTCCATTGAGTGGATCCTGGGAATTGGGTGCCCAAGTGCCATGCACCCATCGAGGTGCTATGTCCACATACCACCAAACAGAAAATCCACTTCTCCCCGTCTAGGATGTCTTCAGAACGATGGGAGTCAATATTTAAACCCCTCTCCTTCCCACCTCCTCCAGCTCCTGCTGACACATGGTCTGTGCCTCCAATATCTCATCTTCAAGACAAAAGAGGGATGGAGGTGGGCTGGGATGGCTCCCAAGCTTCTCCACTCTACAATGTCTTTTTCCTAAAGATGGGGTCCCGGAGGCAGAAATCAAGCATGTGCTGCCCTGCTGCTTTCCATTGTCCCTTGCTCCCAGAGGTACTCATATTCTTTCCACCAACCAGAGATCTATGGAGCTTAATGTTCTGCTGATGTCATTGTACCAGCTGAGTGGGTCTTGCACTCTGCAGATTAGTCACTGCATAATTAAAGTGTTTGCTTCTTTCTGCACAGTCACACTTGTGATTACTCTAATCTTGCTATTTAGGCTATTTATGCTTTGTTCACCCTGTCACCCTGACCAGGAAGGAGCAGAGGCAGCTGCTTACACAAAGGAATTGAGGCCACAAAGAATTTTCTGAGGGCCAGCGTTACATCACTGCCAAATGCATTGCAAAGTGACAACATTTCATGGCGTGGCTGGGGAGGGGCTGTTGTCCTGTTGATACTGATACCTGTGCCCAGCAGTTTTCTTCCTCGGAGGGGATCATCTCTACCAGTGATCCCAAGGCTGTGGCTTCCACAGGCTCATGCCAATGGCAAGGTTTACTTGCTAGTACGCAGTGTTGTTTGTGCCAGCCATTAATCCTGCCCATCTGCCAGGCAGCATTGATAGTACACAATGCTTCTGGCTCGCTCTCCAGTGGCAGCCCAGGACAGACGTGCTGCTAACACCCACACGTCAGCTTGTACCTGTTGCCTGTGAACTTGGTGCTGCTGAAAAGTGCTGGATCAATGGAGGCGTCTATTAGTCTCCAGAACTGAGACAGCCCTGGCAGAGCGGGGCAAGCTTCCCTCACACTGCTCCCTGCACTGTGCCTCGCAGCCCTGGGTGAGAAAAGAGCTGTCTTGAACTTTGCTGGATAGGCCAGGCAGCTAGTGCCCCTCACACTGGTGGCTGCTGTAATGTGGACACCTGGCCATAGGGTACGGTGCTCAAGTCCAGCAACTCACTTTCCAAAGGCTGCAGCTGGCCATCCAATAGCCCAGGCTGTCATTGACCCCACCCTGTTCTGAGGGGGATGCCGTTGCATGTAAAGTCTGGCAGGAATTAGCAGATATCTCCAGGAGGTATCTCCTCCCCTTTGGAAAGCAGAGAGAGCAGAATCAATTCCAGCGTCCAGCACAGTGCAGGGCGAGGGTGGGAGCAGAGAGAGAAATACGACACGATAGGACATTTCCTTTCCACTTCCATCGTCTGAACTTCTTGAGCACTGGGGGATATCCTTCTGCATTTTCATGAGAGTCGACTGCCTGGAATGGTGCTGCTCCCCAGACAAATGGGGCAGCATGAGAAATCTCAGGCTGTGGGCTGTGAGATTTGCTCAAACTCTGTTAAATAACTGAGGGTCCAATTTATAGTGGGGGTAAAAATAAAACGAAATCCAAATGTCTGCAACATTCACTGCAGCAATCTCAGCTAAGGGCTTCTCTACACAGACAAGCTGAACTGCTTTAACTATATCTGTAGAGTTGACACGGCACCACGCCCCTAGTGTGGATGCAGTTAAGCTGGTACAGAGGTGCTTCATGTTGGTATACCTTAATCCTGTACAGGAAGGGGAATAACTATACCAATATAAGGCAGCTTGATACTAGAATAACTGCATCCACACAAGGTCTTGTGCCACTAACTATTTTGGCAAAAAATCACCCCCTTACTGAAAGAGTTATATCAATCCAACAACTGGGTGCAAGCCAGGCCTTTCGCCCTCAGCATCCGTTAAACGTTTGGCCTCAGTGTTGCATTAGGCTTTGGCTACACTTACACTTCAAAGCGCTGCCGCGGCAGCGCTTTGAAGCGCTAAGTGTAGTCAAAGCGCCAGCGCTGGGAGAGAGCTCTCCCAGCGCTGTCCTACTCCACCTCCCTGTGGGGAATAACGGACAGCGCTGGGAGCCGCGCTCCCAGCGCTGGGGCTTTGACCACACTGGCACTTTGCAGCACCGCAATTTGCAGCGCTGGAGAGGGTGTGTTTTCACACCCTGCTGCAGCGCTGCAAATTTGTAAGTGTAGCCAAGCCCTTAGACACAGAAGCCAGGTTGGTGCCCCCACCATGCATCATTCCCACTGCGTTGCCTAGGTGGAGTGTTTTGTTGACAGTGTCTGCAGTTCAGGGTGTGCTTTAATGTAGACAATACATGTGCTGGAGCTGAACTAAGATTGCTCTGGGAACCTTTAACTTCTGAATGTCCTGACTCGCGGGTGTTTCCCTGCCCTGCCTTAGCCATGCATTCATTCATTGTAAGAGTCTGAACAGGGCCAACACAATTCGTGCTGTTCCACCCTGCTGCCAGCTGCTAACAGAGCCTGTCCCCACTTCCTCTGCATAGCATCTGCCCCTGCCCTGGCTTTGGAGAGGTGAATCCCTGCAGATCAGTCCACAAGAAGCTGCACCTTTCCATTGGCAGCAGGCCTGATTTTCCACTGCTCTGCACCTTGGGTGGGCCTTTGTACCTGTGAAAAATCCTGGCATTCTGATTCAGCAGTGTTTTACACCCTTTGCACTGGTGCAAAGGACAATGCCTGGTGCTGGGCTATAATGAATTAGGCCCAGTGCATCTAGTGGTCAGAGCCAGGGACTCCTGAGCTTTATTGACAGCCTTGTGGCACAGCAGCTGTGCAATCCTGGGAGAATCACCAACTCTCTTTCAGTTTCCCCATTTATTTAATGGGGTAAGACCTGCCTCATGCTGGGCTGTTGCAAGATCTGTTTGTAAAGTAAGCTGCAATTCATCTCACACTCACCCTTCCCCAACCTTTGGCTGACGGCTTGTCTACAAGCAGTTTAACTAAGGCCTGGTCTACACTATGAGTTTATCTCAAATTTAGCAGCGTTAAACCAAATTTACCCTGCACCCGTCCACACAACAAAGCCCTTTACTTTGATATAAAAGGCTCTTAATATCGATATCTGTACTCCTCCCCGATGAGGGGAGTAGCGCTGAAATCGGTATTGCCATTTCGAATTAGGGTTAGTGTGGCCGCAATTCGATGGTATTGGCCTCCGGGAGCTATCCCACAGTGCACCATTGTGACTGCTCTGGACAGCAATCTGAACGCGGATGCACTGGCCAGGTAGACAGGAAAAGCCCTGCGAACGTTTGAATTTCATTTCCTGTTTGCCCAGGGTGGAGCGCTGATCAGCACAGGTGACCATGCAGTCCCAGAATCAAAAAAGAGCTCCAGCAGGGACCATACGGGAGATACTGAATCTGATCTCTGTATGGGGAGATGAATCCAGGGCCACCCAGAAGGGGGGGCAAAGGGGGCAATTTGCCCCGGGCTCCGCAGGGGCCCCCAAGAGAACAGCGGAGGCTCCCGCCTCCGCCCCTCTCCTGGAGCCTTAGCGCATTGAGCGGCGTCCTCAGACAGCGCCGCAGCGTGTCTCCGGCGGGGCCCCTGAGCCCCGCCCTGCTCAGAGCCGCGTGGTGAGGGGGCGGGGCTGGGAGCTCCGGGCTGAGCTCAGCTCCCTCCGCTTGGCGTGGAGCTCCCAGCCCCGCCCCCTCACCACGCGGCTCTGAGCGGGGCAGAGCTCAGGCCCCGCCGGACACACGCTGCGGCTGTTCAGCCGAGGCGCTGAGGTTCCGGGTGAGGAGGGAGCCGGGGGTAAGAGGCTGGGGCCGGGGGGGTTGGCTAAGGGGCAGGGAGTCCTGGGGACAGTCAGGGCGGAGGTTGGGGGAGCGGTCAGGGGGCAGGGAATGGGGGGATTGGATTGTGGGTGTTCTGGGGGGGTGGATAGGGTCAGGGCCGCCCAGAGGGGGCGGGGCAAGATGGCGCAGGAGCTTCTTCGCTCCCAGTCTTCGCCAGCGGGGGTCCTTCCGCTCCGGGGCGGAAGGACCCCCCACTGGCGAATTACCGCCGAAGCGGGACCCGCCGCCGATGTGCAGCCCGGTCTTCGGCGGTAATTCGGCGGCGGGGGGCCCTTCCATTCCGGGACCCGCCGCCGAAGTGCCCCGAAGACCCGTGGTGGGGGGCCCCCCGCCGCCGAATTACCACCAAAGACCGGGCTGCACTTCGGCAGCGGGTCCCGCTTCGGCAGTAATTCGGTGGCGGGGGGCTGGTAACCATCTTTGCTAACTTGCAAAAGGCAAGGAGATGCTGCTGTGTAGCGCTGCAGTACCGCGTCTGTCAGCAGCACCCAGTAGACATACAGTGACAGTGAAAAAAGGCTGAACGGGCTCCATGGTTGCCATGCTATGGCGTCTGCCCTGGCAATCCAGGGAAAAGGGTGTGAAATGATTGTCTGCCGTTGCTTTCACGGAGGGAGGATTGACTGACAACATTTACCCATAACCACCCACGACACATTTTTGGCCCCATCAGGCATTGGGATCTCAACCCAGAATTCCAATGGGCGGTGGAGACTGCAGGAATTATGGGATAGCTACCCACAGTGCAACGCTCCGGAAGTCGACGCTAGCCTCGGTACATGGATGCACACCGCTGAATTAATGTGCTTAGTGTGGCCGCGTGCACTTGACTTTATATAATCTGTTTCCAAAAATCGATTTCTGTAAAATCGGAATAATCCCGTAGTGTAGACATACCCTAAAGGTGTGATTTTAAACCAGTTTCATTAAACCAATGCAAAGGCTGTGTGGACTCTATTATTTCAGTTTAAAGCAGGCTTGGCTTATTGTACTAAAGTACTTCCAGGCATTGCTAAGCAAAAGCTGGGCTGTGAGCCAGAGGCAGGCCTCACTCACAGAAATTGGCGAGAAGAGGGTTGTTAGAAGCAGGTGCGTTCACACACACACAGAGGAACTTGTGCTAAGATGGCACCTGGACAGCCTGATACAAGGACACTCCATAGACATAACAAGGAACAGGCAGGTACATTTTAAAGACAGGACAGCACGATGGATAGATCTGTATGTCTGGAACAACATGATCAAAGGGGAGACAGCACAGAACTTAGTTGGCTCGACTATCACACATTTAAAGAGACTTTACTATTTTTCATTACTTGAGGTCAGCACTGCCCGTCTTGTCGGTGGCCCCATTAGACATGGGATAGGAGGCACCAATCTCACTCCACACTGCCCTCTGAGAAGGGCTGTATGGCACCAATACCCTAGACAGCATTGGAACCAGGCATGCCAACACGGCAAGCTCTCAGGACCTGATCCAAAGCCCACTGAAGTCAGAGAAGCTATCCATTGATTTAAGAGCTTTGGATCGGGCCCTGGGTCCCAATTCCCTCTTCCAGCCAGGCCCCAGATTGTTTTAGAATTCACCTGCTCTTTCGTTCTAACCTGAGTCGTCATCGGCAGAGATAGCCCAGCAAGCAGTTGCCAAGACATTTCTCAGCCCAGGAGGGGCATGAGTAGCAGATGGAACACTAACCAAGAGAGTTCCTGTTCTCTTTGGGTTTTTTTGCAAATACTCCACAAAACAATAAAAAAGGAAGCCCTTGCCCACTTACAAATCAATCAGAAAAAAAAACCCAACTCCCTTAGGAGGCATGAGCAGTTTTCTGGACTCTGCCTGCTGAGAATTTAGTGGGAAAGGTGCAACCAAGCTGGAGATTTCCAAGGGAACAACCACAAGATTAAATTTCCAGAGAAATATACTTAGCGCCAGGCAACGCGCTATGGAGCAACACAGACTCAATCTCCCTATGATCACACATGTAAGATAGTGTCTCAGATGGCGGCTGTTACCCAGTATTCTGTTTGCTAGCCAAGGGAATCTAAGATACTACACCGGACCCTGAACCATACAGTTAGCCCTGTCTGCCACATCTGGGCTGAGATACGGGGTTTAATTAGAAACAGCTGGGTATGGGGGTTGGGAGGGTGCGGATGATTCCCCTATAAAGCAGTAGGAAGCTGTGGAGTGAAGGGGAAGCCTGGGAAATTGCAGTGTGTGGAACAGGGTCCTGCAGGGAAAATCCTGAGACCAGGGGAGTTCCCCCAACTAGAAAGGGCTGGCAATAACCTGCTAAAGCAGGGAAGACCCTGAGATGCCAGAGCTGTGCCTAGCTTAAGAATTTTGTGGAGGGAGGAGGGAAGAATTTTGTGTTTCACTTTGAACTTTAAGTTAATAAACCAGTCCCGAAGGAGGGCTTTTGTCAGGGACTTGTTAAAGTCCTTTTCAGGAGTTCATTTGAGGAACCAAGTGGGGAAACTGAGGCAGGGCACTGCTGTTTGTAGGGCCACCGCTACTTAGGAGGTGGCCGCCCTGGTGATTAGGAGGTGGCCGCCTTTCAGCACACTTCAGGACCCTTCACATACGTTAATTGATGCAAATTGCATGAAGAAGTAGGGAAGTCTTTATATACCTACTTTACAGACGGGAGAAACTGAAGTATAGAGGCTAAGTGATTTGACCAAAGTCTCACATGTGGCAGAACTGAGAGTAGGGATCAAAGATTCATGCCTCCGGGCACTCTGCACTAGACAATGCTATCCAGATGCACAGTAGGAAACAATTGTGAGCTGCCAGATATTTTTCCAGTTCTAATTTGAGCTGTCCTATTAATGTCTCTCATGTGGGGCCAGCTATCTAAACACTCACCATTCACAACTGAACCCAGATTTTCACCAGAGCTTTGCTCCCATTGAGGCATCCAACCAAAGGCTAAATTTTCCAAAGGGTGCAGCACTCGAAGTGTGGAGCAAACCTGACAATCTGGCAGCTGGGTTGAGCGAATCAGGAATTGGTTGACACGATGTTTTTGTGTTGGAAAATGTCCGTTTGTTGAAGCCAAACCTTTTCACAGCAGCATTGTCAGTTTTCTTGAACTTTTCTAGGTCCACAATGGAACTTCTGGGCAGAAGCAGAGAGAGACCCACCCTGAGAATAGATCGTTGGTTAGGACACTGATGTCAGGACCCAGATCTAAGTCCCTTCTGCACTAGATTCAGAGCAAGGATTTGACTTGGATGACCCATGTGCTCAGTGAGGGCCCTAACCACTGGGCTATTGGCTTTTCTGGGCAGCGGCTTTCTCATGTTTTATCAGGAACATCTTTGAAAGGTCTCGTTTTCCTTCTGCATCAGAACAAAAACAAAATTTGAAACCCCCAAATTTTGCACCCAGCGGAATCCTCCTTTTCTGGCCAACCTTTGAGCTGAGCAGTGCTGAAAAATCCTGCCCCTAGTGGAGGGTTACCACCCTCCAAATGCAAAAATACCAGCCCTGCCCCCTCCTCTCCCAGGCAAGCCCACTGCAACCCCAACCACAAGGCAATGCCACAACCCCCCACCCCTGAACAGCCACTAGAGTATCTAGAGAGAGAACACATATAGATAAGTTTGTTACCAATCAGGTATTTGTTTTATCAGCACATTTTGCCAGCCACTCTGTAATCCGTTTCAGAGGGGTAACCGGGTTAATCTGTATCAGTAAAAACAACAAGGAGGCCTTGAGGCACTTTAGAGACTAACACATTTATTTGGGCATAATCTTTTGTGGGCTAAAACCCACTTCATCAGATGCATGAAGTGGAAAATACAGTAAACAGGTGCCAGATAAATACTGTATTTATCTGTCTTTGAATAACACTATTTAAATAATGTGCTTACTATATTTTCCACTCCATGCATCTGATGAAGTAGGTTCTAGCCCACGAAAGCTTATTCCCAAATAAATGTATTTAGTCTCTAAGGTGCCACAAGGACTCCTCATTGTTTTTCTCTGTAATATGTTTCATTTCACCAGGTGTCACTGAATGTGCAGTTTCTGATGCAAGTTTTTTTTTTCCAGTGATGTAATAGGATCACTCGCACCACTGCACTGATCTTCCATTATTTAATACGCCTCGCACGTCTCCTTGCGCTCGCCTGACTCAAACCCTCTCTCACAGCCGCGTGGTGCATTTGCGTGTTGGTGGGCAGACAGAAACTTTTAACGTTAGATATCCTAGTGCATTGTGATAATCATGCAAATCTTTAGACCCTTGTAAAAAAAAAAAAGAACCCAACAGATTAAATTATTTATCTGGCAGCTGGCAAATCCATAAAAATACCAGCCAGGTGGTAACCCTACTAATGGTGACTCCCCAGTTCTGCAGACAGGGGCATTAGTACCACAGGAAAAGCATAGCAAGAACTTCCTGGACTGGCTGACCTCTCCAAATCATCTGCTGGGGTGGGGCTGGGGTTGTGGGAGTGCATTCAGCACTCATGACAAACCTGGACATCCGCTCTGAGCCTCTTAGTGGTTTTCCAGAAAGATGGGGAGATTTTACTGCAGATCCTGAGTCAGGCACCAGTCACACTCATTTAACAGCAGCTGGTACAACAGCCCCAGCTGCCACTCAGCAGGGATGTCTCACAACATCCTCCAAGGAGCCGTGATGGGTGCCCTCTTTCCTGAAGTACTTGCCATTAGAATCTGGGGAAGAGCAGGCCTCAAGGCTGCATCAGACAGGGGGTTAACTCCTCAGCTGGTGTAAATGGAGAGCTGGGCCCCAGAGAGGATCCAGCTGCTTTTGCTTGCCCTGCCCATGCACCAGCTAAGGAGAAGGAGATCAGTAATGGAGGAAGGGTGGTACTCCCCAGCATCTGTAGATGGGCGCCGGGTTATATGGGCTGGAGGAGCCCCAGCCCCAGGAATATTCAGAGCTGTGGGCTGTGCTCCACCAATATCTGGAGCTGGATTTCTCCCCTGGCCCTGCCTGGAGCAGGCACTGGCCCCTGGCTGCCACTACCATCATCCCCAGCCCCGGAGCATCCCCGCCCACCCAGTAGCATAGTGGCGTGGAAGGGGGGAAGCAGCCGCTCCCCTTTGAGCACATTTTACAAAATCAGCACCTTTCCAGGCAGCCAGCACTGGGCTCCGGACTTAGAGTCCGGACCGGGTTTTGCGTGTGGCTGCCAGCTGGCTCTGGGCTCTGCAGGCAGCGTGGGCTGATTGCCGGGCTCCCCCGGGGAGAGGAGGAGGAGCTCGCAGCTGCCCTCCCGGAGCCAGGGTGGGCTCTGCCGGGAGGGGGAGGGGCGGCAGCGCAGCCCCCCCCCCCAGTGCGGCGGGGGACTGAGGAGCAGCAGCCCCGTTGGTCCCGGCAGCCCGGTGCAGAGCAAGGCAGCCACGCGGTAGGGAAGGGGGCTCTGAAGCCCAGCTGGAGCCGGTGGAGAGGGAAGGGGGGGGGATGTTTTTTTCTCCTGGTCTCTCTTCAGCAGAGGGGCTGAGGGATCAGCAGGACCAGGAGGCAAAGGAGTGACTTTGGGTTATTGCCCCCCCCCCCCAGTGCTGCGCCCAGGGCTGTGAAACGGTGCTTAGTGCAGCTTGTGAAGGAAGGGGGGGGGGTAAAGGTGCTTTAAGGTGCCAGTTGTGTCTCCTCATCTCACTGCTGACTAGCTGCAGCCCCAGTGCTCAGAACTCAGCAGTGATCTCAGGGGCTGCACAGGGCTCTGTAGGAGTTCTCAGTTGCCTGCTAAATGCTTCCACAACGCCACCTTTTCACTCAGCTACATCCTGAATAGTGGGGACTGGGGGCGGGGGAGGGGGGAGTGTAGCAGATGCCAATTTGAGGTGAATAGTCTCTTGGCCAGATTCTACTGCGTTTATGGTGCTTTGTGCCATGGGCTGGAGCAAAGTGGCTGGTGGATAACCAGGAATCTGGTTAATAATTGTTCTGTAAATTCAGCTTTCTTCTTTCTCTCTCTCTGAATTATCACTAATTCAAAATAGTAGTGTGCAAGCTGACTGGATAATGGTAATAGCATAATCTCTTGTTATAGCACTGCCTGATTAGTAATTGGATATGTTGGCTGGCACCTTTTTTTACGTGTTCGCTCCCCCTGATGTTAGAACCTGGCTACACCACTGGGGAGGGGAGCTTCCTAGACCTGTGCAGCTGGGGCTTAGGTGAATTTTGTGATACTGTGCCCCTCCCCAGCTACCACCCTGCAGTCCCCACTCCTGCACCATGCTGGGCAAGGGGCAGCCCCATCCCCAGTGAGGCTATGGTGAGGGGTGGCAGCAGGGGAGGCCACACGTGATGGCAACTTCCCCTCCCCCCGGTACCCACCATAGGGGAGGCGAGTGGGCTTTCTGGACCTGAGAGGGACCCTAGGAGCATGTGCAGTGACTGGGGGGGCAGAAGGGGTCCCTCCCCTGGATCTTGCTGCTGCCAGGGAGGGTGGAGGGGAGTCCTCTTTGGCCCTAGCCCTGGGGCAGCTTGTCTGCACCCCAAGTTCCTTATCCCCAGCCCTGCCCCAGAGTCCTCACCTGACCGGAAAAACACGCAACTTAAATTTGGTGGTCAGTTTAGAGTATCATAGAATATCAGGGTTTGAAGGGACCTCAGGAGGTCAGCTAGTCCAACCCCCTGCTGAAAGCAGGACCAATCCCCAACTAAATCATCCCCGCCAGGGCTTTGTCAAGCCGGGCCTTAAAAACCTCTAAGGAAGGAGATTCCACCACCTCCCTAGGTAACCCATTCCAGTGCTTCACCACCCTGCTAGTGAAAAAGTTTTTCTTAATATCCAACCTAAACCTCCCCCACTGCAACTTGAGACCATTGCTCCTTGTTCTGTCCTCTGCTACCACTGAGAACAGTCTAGATCCATCCTCTTTGGAACCCCCTTTCAGGTAGTTGAAAGCAGCTATCAAATCCCCCCTCATTCTTCTCTTCTGCAGACTAAACAATCCCAGTTCCCTCAGCCTCTCCTCAGAAGTCATGTGCTCCAGCCCCCTAATCATTTTTGTTGCCCTCCACTGGATTTTCCAATTTTTCCACATCCTTCTTTGCAATGTGGGGCCCAAAACTGGACATAGTACTCTAGATGAGGCCTCACCAATGTTGAATAGAGGAGAATGATCATGTCTCTCGATCTGCTGGCAGTGCCCCTACTTATACAGCCCAAAATGCTGTTAGCCTTCCTGACAAAGGCCAGAGGAGGGAGTGTTAGTGCCTGTGCGGACTTCCAGGTGTGGAAGGGGATGCTGGGATGCTCTGGAGGAACCACTCCTTCAAAGCCAGTCAGGACTCTGGGGGAGCCTCCTCTCTGAGCAGACTGTCTCCAGGGCAAGAAGTTTACACCTTCCTGGGTCTGACCTCAGAGCATTCAGCATGCCCTTCCACACCATGCACTTTCCGCAGTGAGTCCGCCCAGGCGGGGTCCTGGGGCAGCCAGAGGTCCCTGCACCCCAACTCTGCAGTCAGACGTGACTCTCAGCCAGCCAGTAAAACAGAAGGTTTATTAGATGACAGGATCACAGTCTAGAACAGACCGTGTGGATACAGAAAACAGGACCCCTCAAGTCAGGTCCATCTTGGGGAGTGTGGAGCCCAGACCCAAGTTCTGGGCCTCTCCCCATTTCTCCAGCCAGCTTCAAACTGACACTCCCTCCTCTGGCCTTTGTGTCTCGATTCCGGACAAGGAGGCCACCTGATCTTTGTCCCCAACACCTTCAGTTGGCACCTTGCAGGGGAAACTGAGGCACCCACACAGTATTAAGAGAAAATATTAAGAACATTCCCACTTCATCACAACAGGTGCAACAAAATATAATACTGTATATTGAAGTAGGCAAGTGCTGCTTCTGACTTTCCACTTGTAATTGACCCTTGTAATCTTGTGGCACTGACGTGTTGTAGCTTCATTTTATATCGGCTTACAGGGCGGGAGCGGGGGGGGGGGCACCACTATTTTGGGCCCCACCAAAAATTACACAAACCTGCCACCTATGAAGCAGTAGGACCCGGTCCCCGGGAGCAAATTCCCATGCCTGCGCATCCCGGTTGTAGTTTCGCCCCTGTCTTGCTTGGGCTATCCTCAAGTTCTCCCATGCCAGGGTACCTGCTTGAGTGAGGTACTCCCGCAACTGGAGGACATACCGGAGGAGGCCCTGGGATGGGGAGGCCGACTGTTCCCAGTTCTCCCGCATTAAATCCAGGAGGCGCCGTGGTCTCCGTCCATATAACAATTCAAATGGGGAGAACTTTGTTGATGCCTGGGGGACCTCCCGGACAGCCAGCAACAGGGGTGGAAGAAACTGATCTCAGTGGCGCAGCTCCCCCGGGGGAAATTTCTTCAGCATGTCCTTGAGGGTGCGGTTAAACGGCTCCACCAGCCCGTCGGTTTGCGGATGGTACATGGAGGTGTGGAGCTGTTTCACCCCTAGGAGCTTGCAGACCAGTTTGAGTAGCCGGGACGTAAAATTAGTACCTTGGTCGGTTAGTATTTCCTTGGGCAACCCTACGCGGGCAAAAATCTTTACCAACTCCCCAGCAATAGTCTGGGCTGTGATGCTCCGCAAGGGGATGGCCTCTGGGAAATGGGAGGCGTAGTCCATGAGGACTAAGACGTATTGGAAGCTGGCCGCGCTTCTGGGGAGTGGGCCCACCAGGTCCATGGCGACCCGCTCGAACGGGGTCTCAACCAACAGCATGGGGACTAAGGGCGCCTTGGGTACCCGAGGCGGCGCGGCCAGCTGACACTCTGGGCAGGAGTCGCAATACCACTTCACGTCTTGGTGGAGTCCGGGCCAAAAGAACCGTGCCAGGATTCAGGCCAGGGTCTTCTCATGCCCTAGATGTCTGGTGGCTGGTACATCGTGGGCCAACCTCATCACGGCTCGCCGGTGACAGCGGGGTACCAGCAACTGCGTTTGCGGTTCCCGTGTGCGGGGGTCTCTGTCGACCCGATAGAGTCTGTCCTGGCGTAGTTCGAAATGGGGCCACTGGGTGGCCCAATGAGGATCGATCACGGACCCGTCTACGGCCGCGAGTTGCTCATAGGCCCGGCTAAGAGTAGGGTCTGCGCGTTGGTCGCGGCAGAAATCGGTGTCGAAGCGGGGTTCGGCTAGGGCCTCCCCCGGTGGTCCACCGGCTTCTTGGTCTCCTGCTTCGTTCTCCTCACCGTCCTTCTCCGCCTCTGTCGGAGCCTCCTGGGGCTCGGCCTCTAACGCCGGCATTGACCGGAGGAGCTCCTCGAAGGCGGGCCAGTCCCGCCCCAGGATCACAGGGTACGCCAGGTGGGGCGCCAAGCTGACTACTAATTGTTGGGTGATACCACCCACTGTTAGTCGGGCTCGAGCGCTCGGGTAGGGCCGGACGTCTCCATGAATGCACTGCAGACGGATCGGCTTCAAACGGGGGTCGTCCGGGGGTCCCAGAGCCTGGCGCACCAACGTCTGGCCGCACCCAGAGTCAATCAAAGCCTGCGTGGCTTGGTCCCCAACCATCACCGGGACCGTGAGTTTGGGGACCTGTGGTAATCGGGTCCAGCCGGCCCTTGCGTAGACCTGCCCAAAGCTACAGTCCATTTCGGGGCAGTCCCGTTGTAGGTGCCCCGCCTTCCCACATCCAAAGCAGGGACTGAGCTCGGGACACCCGCTCCGAGGGAGGACCACTCGGGTACTTCGGGGGGGCTCCGACGGGCCCTCGGGGCCCCCTGATTGAAGGCCGGGGTTGCTAGCCGGGAAGCCGCGTCTGAGTACTGGGTCTGGGACACCGGCCGGGATTCTGATCCGTGGCCTGGACCTCGCTGGCTGCGCAGGTTGGTCGCCTTCTTCTCATTATGGGGCATTCGGGCCCGGAGGTAGGTGGCCGGAAGGTGGGTCCTATGGAGGCTTCCGCAGCCAGGAAGCCTTCCATCAGTGAGACGGCGTCAGCCAGGGTCGCCGGCCGGTGTCGGAGTACCCAGGCCCTTCCCCGGGCCGGTAGGGTATGGACAAATTATTCCAAGACAACCTGCTCGGTGACCTCCTCCGCTGTCCTGACCTCTGGTTGCAGCCACCGGCGGCAGGCCTACTTCAAGGTCTGGACCACCATCCGGGGACGGGCGCCCGCAGGGTAGGTCTGGCGCCAGAACCGCTGTCTAAAGGTCTCTGGGCTGACGTCCAAAGTGTCCAGGATCGCAGCTTTTACTCGGTCGTAGTCTCTGGCCTCTTCTGTCGCCAGTCCGCAGTAGGCCGCTTGGGCCGTCCCAGTCAAATACGGGGCCAAAAGAGTGGCCCATTGGTCTCGGGCCCACCCCGTGACAAGGGCCACATGCTCAAACATCACCAAGAAGGCCTCGGGGTCGTCGTCCGGGCCCATCTTGGTCAGGCGCAGGGGGGCAGCCGAACGTGGCCCCCCCCCCCAGTGCCCTCCCCCGCTGGCCAGTCGGCGGGGCGGGGTGCGGGGCCCATGAGGTGCTGCAGCTGGTTCCCCAGCTGCTGTACTAGCTGCTGCTGCTGCTCCAGCTGAGCTGCGTGCTGCTGCTGCTGTTGCTGGAGCTGGGCGGCATCTCCTTGCTGCTGCTGCTCCAGCTGGGCGGCATGCTGCTGCTGCTGCTGGGCTGCCTGCTGCCGCTCCTGGCTCTCCACCAGCAGCTGGAACAGCCATTGCATATCCATGTTCCTGGCTAGGAAGGGGGTGAATCACCACCCACCTACCGGCCCCTTCTCACAGAGGCAAGGGTTCGACTCCTCACTTCTGGTACCAACTGTAAACGTGGGTGTCCGGGGCTCAACCCTCCCAGGGGAGGAGGGGAGCCACACCGGCCCGTTACACTGAGCAACAATATACGAGTCAATTAGGGCTCAGGCCTTCTGTTGCAAGGCTGAGCAACAATATAAAACAGTTTGGGGAGGCCCAGGCCCTCTGTTGCAGGGGCTGGGCCACAACACAAAGAGTTCAAGCAAGCCCAGGCCCTCTGGTGCAGGGGTGGGGCAGCGACACAAAGAGTTCAAGAAGGCCCAGGCCCTTTGCTGCAGGGGCTGAGCAACAGTACAAATAGTTCAGCAGGCCCAGGCCCTTTGGTGCAGGGACTGGGCAGCAAACAGTCTAGGAGGCTCAGGCCCTTTGGGGCAGGGGCTGAGCAGCAAACAGTCTAGGAGGCTCAGGCCCTTTGGGGCAGGGGCTGAGCAGCAAACAGTCTAGCAGGCCCAGGCCCTTTGGGGCAGGGGCTGAGCAGCAAACAGTCTAGGAGGCTCAGGCCCTTTGGGACAGGGGCTGAGCAGCAAACAGTCTAGGAGGCTCAGGCCCTTTGGGGCAGGGGCTGAGCACTGGGGTGAGGGGGAAAACTGCCACCCATGAGTGGGGTGGCAGGGGGGACGCAGGCCCATTCACTCCACTGCGTCCCGGCCCGGGGCCCTAGGCAGCGGCTACCACGGCTGACGGTCAGTGGGGATCCTCACCGCAACACACTGACATGGGTATGGGTTGATCTGCAGCCTGACTAGGGTCGGCTGCCCCCGGGCCACTTCCAATTTCCCCCTCTGGCCCTACCTGGTCCGCGGCGTCCACTCCCGGGAAGTCCCACAGCATGGGCTCCTCGCAGCCCGGGTCGGGGGTAGATCCGGCAGTTCCTTGGGGAAGTCCGGCCAGTGCTGCTCCGGGGGTTCCTCGGGGTAACAACAGCGGAGAGGGGAAGTCTCCGGTGGCTCCTCGTCGTAGGTGGCACGGGGAAGCTCCCGCGGGTCCTCCCGGTAGCGAGCGAAGGGAAGCTCCGGCCAGTCCGGGCAACTGCTCTGGGCCCCAGTGGCTTCCCAGTCACGAGCTCCCTCGGGCAGGTCTGCTCCCGGCGGTGGCTGGGCTCTGACTGAGCTCGGATGGCCGGCTTTTATACTTCTGGGTCGCCGCCTGACCCTCTGAGGGGCGGGCTCACTGTTCTCTAGCCCCGCCCCTTCCGGTGTCCGGGGCTCAACCCTCCCAGGGGAGGAGGGGAGCCACACCGGCCCGTTACAGAGTAGTTAACCATTTGATAGCTTTCATCACCATATAGTTTTTGGCAGGTTTCCACACCCCGTCCCCATTTCCGGCGCCGTCAGCCCCTTTGACCATGCCCCTCGCTACGATACTTCCGGGGGTACCTTGGTTCAGGGGACAATTAGCTCAGTGTTAATGGCTCTAGCCTGCAGTCAGGCCAAGTAACGGTAGAGAGTCTGTTTGCCCGGGGCCCTCAATCAGGGCAGGGCGTCAATCGAGAAAGGGCTCTGGCCTACAGTCAGGCAGGCAGAGCAGCAGGAGGTTCATTTGCCTGGCCGTTGATCAGGGTAGGGCAGCAGTCAAGTAGGGGGGCTCTGGCCTACAGTCCAGCAGAGCTGTCACAGTCTAGGAGAGGTTAGCTCTCTGGTGGGAGAGTCAGCACAACCGCCTGGCATCCGGATTCAGGCGGGTGCCAGACCAATTCAGGCCTCCTGACAACCAGGTGGGGAGGCTGCCACTCCTGACGTTGGGGTGGTAGGGGCAGAGGAACCCAGGCCCTCTCGTTCCACTGCGTCCCAGCTCAGGGCCCTAACAGCGGTGGAGTGGTCCGCCACTGGGTCAGCAGGGAAAGTCCAACCATAACACGCTGGCTGGCTTGTAGTCAATAACACATCTGAACCCAGTTCAGCTTCCCTGGGCTCCTTCCTACACACCAATTCCATGTGTGCATGGGTTCCAGGGTTGTTGTTCGCTTTGGACCATGAAAAAGTTCAAGGAGCTGAGATTAGAGAAAAATCACATAAAATGTAAAAGGGCGTAAAGCCAATAGGGTTATCTATCTATCTATCTATCTATCTCCATACACCACATCTATCTATCTATCTATCTATCTCCATACACCACATCTATCTATCTAGCTATCCCGAGAGGCGGAGATAACCATGCTGGCGGCTGTGAGCCTCTTTTCCCAGAGGCAGCCACAAGGGTAAGTTCTCTCTCCCCTGTGTCCCCTCCCTGCAGCTTTCTATACTGTCCTTCTCTCACTAACCAAAAACGATCTCTTGCTGTTTTCTATACTCTCCCTCTCTCAAGCCTGGTCTACACTAGTCATTTATTTCGGAATTAGCCAAGTTAATTTGGAGAAAAAAAAATCATTCCTTCCACATGACCAAACTGGTTTCTTCGATTTAAAGGGCTCTTTAATCCAATTTCTGTACTCCACCTCGGCAAGTAGAGTAGCGCTTAAATCGAGATCGCAATCCCGGATTAAAAGTAGTGTGGATGCAATTCAAAGTTATTGGCTTCCGGGAAGTATCCCAGAATGTTTCCTTGTGACTGCTGTGGACAACACTCTCAACTCTGATGCACTAGCCAGGTGGGCAGGAAAAGCCCCAGGAACTTTTGAATTTCATTTCCTGTTTGGTCACCAGCAGCACAGGTGACCAGCAGCACAGTCCACTATCATAGGCAATCATGCAGAGAGCACCATCACAAGAGACCATGCAGTCCCGGATTCGCAGATGAGCTCCAGAATGGTCCGAATGGGAGGTACTGGATTTCATTGAATGTTGGGGAGAAAAATCTGTTATGGCAGAACTACGTTAAAAAAAAAAGAACGCAAATACGTACGCTAAAGTCTCCAGGGCCATGACGGAAAGAGGCTACTCCAGGGACACAGAGCAGTGTTGTACAAAAATCAGGGAGCTCAGGCAAGCGTACCAAAATGCCAGGGAGGCAAATGGGCGCTGTGGGTCACAGCCGCATACATGCCGCTTCTACCGTGAGCTGCATGCAGTTATGGGGGTGACGACACCACTACCCCACCACTGTCCGTGGATATCTCCAAGGAGGAAGTTGAACGGAGCGAGGAGGATGAGTTATTGGAGGACGAAGAGGAGGAGGAGGAGGACAGTGCACAGGCGGCAAGTGGGGAATCCATTTTCATCCCTAGCCAGGAACTATTCTTAATGCAGGAGCCAATAGCCCCCACCCCCACTTCCATGATCCTGGAGAAGGTACTTCTGGCGAGTGAGCCTGATCGGAGCCTTGCGGTGGTGGGGTGGGGGGTGGGGAAAACACAGCCACGTTGGGCTGTTTGCGTTTAGTTTAAAGGGCTCATCCCTGCTCAGACATCATTGGAGCCACGCAGTGGGTGCGAGTCTGTGTGTGTGTGTGTGTGTGTGTGTGTTGTGTGAAGCAATCATCCCAGAGAGCCTGCAGGACCTCCTTTTATACTGCAAACCTACCAGGCATTGCTTGCTATGAGAAAGGGGGCCCAGCAGTTTGAAAGTATTGAAATGAATGCCGAAGAAACAGAACCCCGCGTGCCCCTAGGGCTTACCATGGCTGGCTGCAAGCTGAATTCTGTTGTCCAGCTGTGTGTGATGTGCTGTGTACTATGAATTGCCTGGTTCACTGAGAAACAGTGTGTCCTTTGTTCTCTGAAATGTATCTTTTAAAATACTACTCTTCCTTTTTCTCCTCCTGCAGGTGCAAATGTTTCAACGCAGCCCCAATCTACTCCATCCAAGAGGCTGGTCCAGATTAGAAGGCAGAAAAAAGGAACTCGGGACGACATATTCGCCGAGCTCATGCAGTCCTCCAGCGCTGATAGGGCCCCGCTGAATGCGTGGTGGTAAACAATTGCGCAGTCACGTAATGCATTACAGGAACACGAAGAGAGGAGGGACGCGCGCGATGAGAGCAGGCAGGACACTATGGTTGAGCTCATGGGGGAGCAAACTGACATGCTGCCCTGTATGGTGGATCTAATGCAGGAAAGGCAGAAAGATCACAGATTGCCGCTGCTGCCCCTGTATAACTGCCCTCCCTCCTCCCCAAGTTCCATAGCCTCCTCACCCAGATGCCCAAGAACACGACGGGGGAGGCTAAGGGGACTCACACACTCAACCCCAGAGGCTCACCCAAGCAGCAGAAAGTTGGCATATGTGAACTTTTGATTTGGTTTCTGGACTTCTCCTTCCCTTCTTCTCCACCCCCATAACCCAACCCCTCCTCCCCCCATTTACCTTCTGATTTCTCTCCATGTGTTGTGCAATGAATACTAAAGAATGGTTTTTAAACAATTGTGACTTTATTTCCTTTCATATATATAGGGGGCGGGTAACTTCAAGATAAACAAACACAAGTGTCACACTGTACCCTGGCCAATCATGAAACTGTCTTTCAAAGCTTCTCTGATGCACAGCGCACCCTGCTGCGCTCTTCTAATCGCCTTGTTCTCTGGCTGTGCGAAATTGGCCACCAGGCGAGTTGCCTCAACCGCCCATTCCGCCATAAACGTCTCCCCCTTACTCTCACAGATATTGTGGAGCACACAACAAGCAGCAATTACAATTGGAGTATTGGTTGTGCTGAGATCTAACCAAGTCAGTAAACTGCGCCAGCGCTCTTTCAAATGTCCAAAAGCACATTCGACCACCATCCTGCATTTGCTTAGCCTATAGTCGAACTGCTCCTTACTACTGTCCAGGGTGCCTGTGTACGACTTCATGAGCCATGGCATTAAGGGGTAGGCTGGGTCCCCCAGGATAACTATAGGCATTTCCACATCCCCAACAGTAATTTTCTTGTCTGGGAAGTAAGTCCCTTCCTGCAGCTGTTCCAACAGACCAGAGTTCCTGAAGATGCGAGCGTCATGCACTTTCCCGGCCATCCCACCTTGATGTCAGTGAAATGTCCTTTGTGATCCACCAGTGCTTGCAGCACCATGGAAACGTACCCCTTACAGTTTACATATTGGCCGCCCCGGTGTGCCGGGGCCAAGATAGGGATATGCGTTCTGTCTATCGCCCCACTGCAGTTAGGGAACCCCAGCGCATTAAAGCCATCCACAATGGTCTGCACATTTTCCAAAGTCACTACCCTTGATAGCAGCTGGTCAATGATTGCATTGGCTACTTGCAGCACAGCAGCCCCTACGGTAGATTTGCCCACTCCAAACTGATTCCTGACTGACTGGTAGCTGTTGGGCATTGCAAGCTTCCACAGTGCTATGGCCACGCACTTCTCAACTGTGAGGGCTGCTCTCATTTTGCTGTCTTTGTGCTTCAGGGCAGGGGACAGCAAATCACAAAGTTCCCTGAAAGTGGCCCTACGCATACGAAAGTTTCGCAGCCACTGGGAATCATCCCAGATCTGCAAAACTATGTGGTCCCACCAGTCTGTGCTTGTTTCCTGGGCCCAAAATTGGCGTTCCACGGCATGAACCTGGCCCAACACCACCATGATCTCCCAATCGCTGCATGCTGTGCTTCTAGGAACAGAGGTGTCCATGTCCTCATCAGTACAGTAATCGCGCTGTCGTCGCTTCCTCGCCCATTTTTGCAGAAACTTCACATACTGCTGGATAATGCATGAGGTATTTACAATGGTCAAGACTGCAGCAGAGATCTGAGTGGGCTACATACTTGCCGCGCTATGGTGCCTGCATGGGTAATCCTGGAAAAATGGCATGAAACGTAGGAGAGCTGTTCGGTTCAAGATGGCTGATAAAAGGCGGGAAATGGTTTCCTTCTGTAGCTTTCACTGGAGCCCAGCACCAACAACATGGAGAAATTTGCTACTGATGCAAGAATGGGAGAGCAGAGTTTGCAGCGGAAGCTGTGCTGCTCGGTTGACGATGGCTGAACAACGGCGGGAAATGGTAAGGATCTTTCTCTCTTTTGCACAGCTCTGTTTTCTGCTTATTAACAAAAAGGGTTCTTTCTCTCTCTTGCTGTTTTCTGTACTTTACACAGCCCTATGTCACTGACACAGAATCTCTCGCTAATTATTCTGCCATGTGAGTTCTTTCACCCGACCTCCTCAACCTTCCTTTATATTTCCTATTCTATTTAATTAGCCTTTGGTTTTTTAAATTGAGTTCAATTTTTTTTTACTCTTATAATTTTTTAGTCCCAACAAAAATAACCTTTTACCACGTTCTTACAAACTCCTCTCTCTTGTTGCTTTCTCTAGTTTCCCCTCTTTCTTCTATTTAAGATAACCTTTCTTTCCTTTTTTCCTCTAAGCCTAAGCAATCTTTCTTTTTTTAAAACTCCTTTTCTTTAAGGCCTCTGTAGCGAGAGGGCATAGTCTCCTGCCCTGACAGACAGGGAGGGATCCGTGAACGCCCCCCTGGTGGGTAGAACGGGGACTTGCATGGCCTCCCCGCTGGAAGCAGAGGGGTGGGACAGGAAGCAGAACTATAAAAGGCTGGTCCTCCAGCTCAGTCGGGGGAGGGCTGCCTGAGGAGCAGGACATCTCTTCCCCGTTGCGTGAGCCCAGACCTAACGGAGACCGCTCTCCTGACAGAGACCCAGAGGTGCTGACAAAGCTGCCAGACGCCAGGATCTCCGAGGAGCTGGGGGGGCTGCCACTAGCTGTCTATCCCAGCGAAGCGAACAACAACCCTGGAACCCATGTACACACGGAATGGGTGTGTCGGATGGAGCCAAGGGAAGCAGAATTAGGTTTGGCTGTGTTATTGACTACAAGCCAGCCAGCGTGTTGCGGCTGGACTTTCCCCGCTGACCCAGTGGCGGACAACTCCACCGCTGTTAGGGTCCTGGGCTGGGATGCAGTGGAATGGGAGGACCTGAGTTCCTCTGCCCCTACCACCTCAACGTCAGGAGTGGCAGCCTCCCCCCTGGTTGTCAGGAGGCCTGAATTGGTCTGGCACCCGCCTGAATCCAGATGCCAGATGGTTGTGCTGACATTCCCACCAGAGAGCTAACCTCCCCTAGACTGCGACAGCTTTGCCGGACTGTAGGCCAGAGCCCCCCTACTTGACTGCTGCCCTACCCTGATCAAGGGCCAGGCAAATGGACCTCCTGCTGCTCTGCCTGCCTGCCTGTAGGCCAGATCCCCTTCTCGATTGACGCCCTGCCCTGATTGAGGGCCCCGGGCAAACAGACTCTCTACCGTTACTTGGCCTGACTGCAGGCTAGAGCCATTAACACTGAGCTAATTTTCCCCTGAACCACCGTACCCGGAAGTATCATAGCAAGGGGTGTGGTCTCCCACCCAGATGGACAGACGGTGGGGCCTGGGGGGGGACTGCAAACCCTTTACAGCCTCTCTTTCTACTCATTTGTACTTTTTCTCTAAATATGTCAAAACACAAGCACACAACCTTCCCCCGGCCAAACAGAAAAATAATACAAAATAAATTTTCAAAATGGCCGACGGCATAAAAATGTACACGACTGGAAATGGGGACGGAGGGCAGGACGTAAATGCAACACGGTGCATGGAAACCTGTCAAAAAGTACATGATGATGAAAGCTATTGAGCAGTTAACTACTCACATGGCTGGGCAGCGCAGGCGGCCAATTGGGAAGAAGCCATGTGTTCCACCTTGCTCCAGGTGGGCTCTCATGCACCAAGCCCCCAGAGAAGGGAGGCTGGCTGTTCCCAGAGCAAGGGCAGCTGGGCAGCTTCAATGAGCTGGCTCTCCGCAGTGCACATTCTTGTTATCCTATGGACCAATGTCCATAGGCCGAGAGGTACAGAGCTGGCTATGTCCATAGGCCGCAGCAGGCTGGAGGCTGGTTCTTGAAGGCCTCCAGGATGAAGATGGTCTGAGAAGCCAGGCATTGGACTGAGGACATGCTGTCCTGCTGCAAGCCTTTGAGGTCTAAGATTGAAAGGAAGGAAATGGAGGTCAGAGCCATGGCACTCTGGAGAACCCCAGCAGGCCAAGCCAGCTCTGTACCTCTCGGCCCACGACAAGGAGGCAGGAGGCAGGGGACTAGCGAGAACAACAAGCAACCCTCACTAAACATCCCCGCCGCCCTCCACAGCTGGGGGAGCCTCCAGACACAGGCAAGAAGTCCCAATGAACCCCATTCACTCACTATTTCTAGGACTGCCTCATCCCTGCAGTATCTGAGATCCTCATCCCTGCCTGTATTTACCCTCCCCCTTCCCCCCCAATGCACAGATGGGCACTTAGGCCTAGAGAGGGGGAGAGTCACAAAGGGGGCTTGGGCATTGTTAGGCGCTGCCTAACTTCAGGTGCCCTGCTGCCCTCCAGGAAATGCCGAGGAGGGAGCTCAGCCATTCTCTAGCTCCGGTTGGGAGGCCCAGCTGTGAATCTGCTTTGGGAGTGAGGAGTCTGAGCTATGTCACCCACCCTTCCCTTTTCCCGAAGAAATGTGGTGGAGATGCTGCTCTGCCCTGTGCTGCCCAAGGGTCTGGACACGCAGCAGGGAGGTAGGTGACCGGACGTCACTTCAGCCTCATTTGGAGCAGTGGCTTGACCCCAGGTGTCCCATGTGGAGGTGACTGCAACAAACACTGGGCTAGTGAGTGCAAGGGGGGAGGCAGCACCCCACTTTGGCTGTGTTTGTGGGGGGGCAATCATCTGCGAAGGCCAGCCAGCTCAGGCCCAGTTTGGGGATCTACCAGGCCGCAGCTCTGAGGTCAGGGCTAAGTGCCTGGGCACATGCCAACCAGCAGACATGACAGGGTGAGGGGGCAACTGATCAGGGGGTTGGGGATTTACATTTTGCATCCCCTTGTGGCTCTCGCCTGTGACCACGTTGCTGGCGTTGGAGATTGAACCCACCCTGCAGCCCTGGGCCATTCATCCCCCTAGTGCTCAGTACTCAAAGTGGGACCACTCACTGTCGCAGATGGCGTCCAGCTTGTCCTGGCTCCCCTGGTCCAGCTGCCGGGCAGTGAGCCCTACACACACAAACAGCTCATCACATCCCCGTGTCCCCAGCGAGGGTGTTAAAGAGCCTGTCACCCTCCAAGCACCGCGGCTTTCCCCCGCCCCTCACTGGCCAGGACACGCTCCTGAATCCCCAGGGGAAAGGGCGAGTCCCCAGAGATGGCTACAGGGCTGGTTGCCAAAGGAGAGCACAGCGCCTTGAAGGTCCACTACCAAGAGCCCATGGTGGGGTGGGGGCGGAGAATGGGGACTGCATGAGGAGCAGTGGGCTTAGAGGGGTCCCATCAGCCAATCAGGGCAGTTTGGGGTGAGCTTGCTCCTGTGGGTTTCTGACACCCCTTCGCCTTCATTAGGGAATCAGGAGCCCAGGGATCACTTCTCGCTGCTGGCAGGGACTGAGGAGAGCCTGGGACCAGATCCAACCCCTCTGCTAAAGGGACCCCTCTGCTCTGTGGTTACCTAGGAACCTGATGGCTGCTTCCCTAACTGGAGTCTGTGGGTGCTGCAGGAAGGCCATGGTCTGGCCCAGGAAGTCATCAGCTCTCCCGTTGTAGCGCGTCACCTAGGAGCCAGAACAAGGGAGAACAAGATTATTAAAGGCCTTTCCGTCCCACAGGCCAGCTTCCAGGTGTGTGGAGCGCACGTCCTGTTTTTGCCCCTCCTTCCTGTGCTGGGAGGATCACGCAGAGGGACCACACCCAGGGCCAGGTGTGGTCCCAGGGCTGGGGCTCAGTGTGGGCACAGAGCCAGGCAATCGGGGGTGCCCTATCCACTGATTCCTCCACTTCTGCCAGCGAGGGCTGTGCAGTGAATGGCCCGAGGGCTCCCTCACCAGGCAGTCACAGCTTCGCCAGGTTTCCTTGTGCTGGATGAGGCCACTGAGCTGGTGCCACCTCAGGAATTGGGCGGCACTGCTGAGGGTGTCCCAACACACCTGCAAAACAAGAGGGGCCGGGGCGAGCCGGACACAGTTACGGGAGCTGGAAGCCACTAGCCTAGTTACCCGGAGGCCAGGGAGGCCGTGCGTGCTGAACGCTTCACTGCCCTGGCTGCTCGCGGAAGGGCGGCGGTGTGGCTAAGGCAATGGCTGGAGACCTGACTCAATTCCCAGCTCTCCCTGCAGGAACTCAGGCAAGTTGCTTAGGCCCAGGGCTGCAAAGGGATTTAGGTGCTTAATGCCCATGGGGGTTCAATATTTTTGAGGCTGTGCCTCAGTTCCCCACCTCATGGGGTGAATTCATTAGTGCTGGTGGCATTTGTGTCCCAAGTGATGGGGGCCATGAGCACTAGCATGTGCAGAGGCATGGGGGGGAGGGGCTTGGGCATGTCATGGCTAGTACGGGCTGTCCGGGCCGCTTGGCTAAGGGCACATTGGGTCCTGTGCACCATCTGGAGGCTGAGTAGCCCTGCTCCTGGTAGGGATATGGCCAGGGTTGTGCTCTTCCCACCAGCACAGCCAGGGGAGTGTGCGGAGGCCAGTGGCTGTAAGAGTGGTGAGGCAACCACTCGCCCCACCCAATCTCTCAGCCTGGCTGCAGGGGGGTGTTGAGCTCAGAGGATGCAGAGAAGACTCAGCAGTTGGGTGGGGTGCCATGGTCATGGCACTACTGGACTCAACATTCAAGTGATTTTGAGTGCCTGATTGTCACAGCACTGAGCACCTGCCCTCTACCGGCCAGACCCTTTAAAGGGGGGTGTCACATGTTGCCCCCCCCAAACAAATGGTCGCTCTGTAACTATCTCAGCCGCAGACTCCAATTGGTGGCCTCACCTGGGACATGCTGGGACGCTCATCATGCACGAGGAGGAGCAGTGGGACCAGGATCTGGAGCACATGCTCCTTCATCTCGCTCCGGTTGGGCCCCCTTACAAGCTCCAGCAGGTCTTTAAAAAGGGTGATGGAGAGCACCAGGAGCTTGCTGGTCACCTGCAAGAGATGATATAGGGAGGGGAGGAGACACTGTGACAGTCATTCTCATCCAGCGGGGCAAGCGCACACTGTGCCAGAGATGTCTGCCCTGCAGGGGGTATTGGTAACTCACCCCCAGCCATACAGCCACAGCTGGGGCCAGAGTCTCATGGGCATAGCGCCATTGAAGGCAATAGAGATGCAGATTTCCACCAGCTGAGGGGCTGGCCTGGTAACTTCTTGGCCAGGGAGAGCAGTAAGCTGGGGTGAGACTGCCCCTGGGCTCTCACAGCCAGCTCTGGGTGCACTGACATCAGCACCCGCCTGTGTCAGCCAAGGGGAAACATTCAGGGTGGAGCAGTGCCAGGACAGGGGCGGCAGAGAAGGAGTGATGAGGAAAGATTCAAAGAGCGAAGGGGGGGTGTAGTTTGCAGGCCCAGCTCACACTGGTGTTGACCCACAGCGGCCCTCTAGCCGGGCCAAGGGGGCCAGGCATAGGGGGCAAATTCCTACATTGGTGTTTGTTTGGGCCATGCTCAGGGACCTGGGGTGAATTTAACCAGGGCCAAGGGGTGGTAAATGTGCAGGAGCTCCCAGATAGGGGGCCTTGGAAGCCATGACTGGAAGCCACCCAGCCTCCAGGGGTTTGGGGTGGGGTGAGGGGTCAGCTCAGAACAGCTGGGCAGGATCTGTACAAAACACGTGGGAGGGGTATGGGGGCATCAGGGCTGCACTGCAGTGGGCACAGGCAGATGTTGGACTGGCACCTCTCTGGTCTTCCCTCCAGTTGTTGAGGCCTGTTTGCCTTTCCCTGGTGATGGGTGTAGTAAGTGCAGGCCATGATAAAGGCCCAGTATGAGGCCTGAGGCCTGAACTAAAGTAATGAACAAGACTTTGCTAACATAAAGCAAAGTTAAGCTGTGAGCCAGAGGCAGGCCCTGCTCACAGAAGCTGGCAAGGAAAGGGCTGATACGTATCTAAAAGGTACTGAACATTCACATACTTGCACATTCCACACAGATAACAAAGAACAGGCTGGCCCATCCCAATGACAGGGGCAAAAGGGTAAAATGATGGATAGAGTTGTTTTGATCGAACCAACATGTACAAGGTAGAAGGCGGCACCTAAATACGTAGAAAGGTTGTACCGTGCTACGTGGAGGGGTTGTACCTCATACGTCAGGTGTGATGTGTAACTTGTTTGTGTCTGTGTATAAGAATGCATCCCTGGGGCGGTGCCTTTGTCCGGCCGAGGGGGCAGTGGAAAGTCCCGCCACTGAGCCGGGTCCATTGCCAAGAGGCACTTTCTCGTAGTATGCCCTGAATTAGGCTAAGAAACCTACAGGGAACTGCAATTGTGTCCGAGGTCGCAATAAACCTAGCCGACGTGGCTTTGCATCTTACTGGACTCTGTGGTTATTGGGGGTTCTCGTCGGGTCTGCTGTGTCAGCTATCTGCAGAGCTGGGGTAGCACACAGAGGGAACACACGCACGCAGCCGAGTGATATCAACAAGGAGAAAGCAGAGCACCACACCGGTAGCACTCTGACAACACACTTCTGACAACAATGGGCGTTGTGTTCATTAACACTATTTGGATATAATCCCTGCCCCATAAAGAACCTGTTCTGTCCCCCCCGGGCCTGAGAGGGGTTTGGTTTAAAGGGCTCACCCCAGGGCGAGATCCTGCATCCTTGGTCCAGGCTGCCCTGTCCCTTTGGCCAGCTGGGGATCCAGGAGACCCTGGGAACAGCTTTAGCCAGGCCTGTGCCACTACTAAATAAAGAGCAGCAGGGTCCCAGCAGAATTCGGGAGGGCTGAGAGTAGGATTTACCGTTATGAGAGCTGGGGAGTCCCTCCAGGAGCCCCCACTGGGGCATTACCCTTGGAAGGCAGTAATGGATGGGCCCCTTTCTCCTGCCCGCTTGCTGGATCTCGCCACCCAGTGTGGGACTGAACATCAGTCTGGTGAATGCGCCAGCGGGGGATAGTTTGTGGGTACAAAAGATCTGAGGAGAACTTTCCCCTCCTTTCACGCTGCCGTGCCATGAGAACGAAGGGGAGAGGAAAGGGCGGTAGCTGCAGAACCTACAGACAGAGCCATTTCCTTATGGAGCTGACAGGCCAGCTGTAGGATTCCTGGCCAGGGAAAGGAGGGGCAGATTTTCACCAAGGTACCATCACTTGTCACCCTGGAAGCCAGCAAGAGCATTGCAGCACCCTGTGCTGCAGAGGCCCCCTCGCTGCATGCAGGCTCAGGAATGCACGTCCTTCCCCAAGGGGAGCCTCGTCCCCAGGCTGCCCTCATCCTTGTCAGTAGGCCTGCGGGACACCAGGATTCCCATCCTTTCTGCCATGTGCTCTCATGGAGAGTGAGAGGAAGGCGGGAATGGGCTCATGATTTATGACAATCCGTTTTCTGGCTAGGACCAAAGCACAGGCCCTGCTAGCCCACCCCCTAGCCCCCACTCACATGTCTGCAGTTTGATGGGATCTCCTGTGAGCTGCCAGGCCTTACATCGTCAAACAACGGCAGGAGTTGCGCAGCCACTTGCACAGCAACGCGGCTAGCGCTCTGCCTGTCCATGCCGGGGAGGAGGTGTTTCAGCACGGCGATGGCCTTGTGGATGAGGTCTCTGTCTACCTCCTGGAGTCGCTCCAGGACATCTGGCAGCAGATGCTGGAGTTTCCCCACCTGTGCGAAACAAGGAGCTGCTTTACGAAACACCCTCCAGTGACCCAACAAGCCATTTCCAAAACAATGTCTGCCTCCCCTGCAGACAGAGGCACGGGAGCTAGGGGTGCTGGGGGTGCTGCAGCACTCCCAGGTTTTACGCAGGGCTCTGCTCCTGGCCCCACACACAGGGTCCCAGCTGCCGGCCCTGTGCCAACCCCCAGCTATGGCCCCAGCCTTGGTCCCCTTGCCCCATCCACCCCCCGCCCCCGCCTCCTGGAGCCATGGCCCTGCTCCTGACCAAAGCTCTAGTGGTGGAGGGGTGTGTGGACAGGGGTAAGGGGGTGTGTGTGCAGCACCTCCACTATAAAAAGTCTTCCAACGCCCATGCCTCCAGAGACATATTACAGCCTCAAAGCCTTTGCACAGCCAGCTAAGATCACGGGCAGTGGGTCCGGCAACCTGCAACATAAGCAGCTGCTTCCTTGTACTCCAGATCTCAGGGGATGGTTTTTATTAGCAGATATCATCCGTGGAAAGTTCTCTACACAACACGTTGACCCCAAATAAATCAAGTGTATTATTGTTCGAATAGCACCTCGAGGGCCTGTCTGCAATGAGGGCTTGTGCTGGGGGCTTTCCAGGCACAGGAAGAGACGGTCCCTGCCCTGGAGCTTACAGGCTAGACACACGAAGACAGGATTTCTATCCCCATTGTACAGACATGGAACTCGGGCACAGAGAGGTTACGTGACTCGCCCACAGTCACTTAGGGAGTCTGGCAGAGCCAGGAACCGAACCTGGGTTCTCCTGAATCCTGGTCCTTACAGCCCAGCCTAGGGGAGGGAGTCGATTTTGCACACTAGTTCCAGGGTTAGGCTGTTACTAAAAGCCAGATTCAGTCATTTCTGTGTTTGGTTTTTCAACCTTTCAAAGACAGCCCCACAAAATCTAAACCGGCATCAGGGAAAAAATAGGTCATATACAGGCTAACCGGTTCCGGAAAGGAAAATGAACCACAAGCAAGTGAAAACCAGGCTGAAGTGCATGGAATGATGGGAATGGTGTATAACAAAGAGAATTACAGTCACACCCTCTCCATGTCTGATCTAGTCATAGTCCGGGTTTAATAAACCGGACTGACCCCGTATTCTCAGGCGAAGTAAATTATCATTAACGAGAGTTGCCTTCAGATTGTCTCCTCTTTACCAGGCTGTCAGATCTGTGTATTTAAGCCCCAAGGGCTTTCTCTGCCTTCACTATATTGTGGGTATCAAACTTGTTATGAGATCTTAGCAGCAAAAGGCCCTTCCAGAGCTCTTCAGAGGAGCGAGTGCTGCGGGACAGAGCCGTGACGTCAACAGTTAAAACCTATGAGGCTTTAAAAGGGGATTTGTAGGAAAAAATGGTTCCTAATTGTAGTGAAATGGCTCTAAGCGTCCCTGATCACTGGGGTCGCCAGCATTCCCTGGGGGTCTAGAGTTTGCAGCTCTGCTGCTACTCTAGTGCTAGGGTTCTTTGGATCACAGAGACCCCAGACACAATCAGGCCCAGCTGTGCCAGATGTTCCACACACCTAGAGACGCACCCTGCAGGAGCCAGGCCCTGCCCTGCAGAACAGCAGACAAAGGCCAGGCAGGGGCTTGCCCAAGGGCACCCCACAGGTCAGTGGCAGAGCCAGGAATAGAAGCCAGGGCTCCTGACTCCAGGCCAGGGCCATACCCCCTGGGAAGGTTTCAATGACCCCAGCCCTGCAGCAGCTCCCTGCGGTTCTGGGTTTATCCCCCAGCCCTCCTCCCCTCTCACCTTCTCTGGGCGAAGGGCCAGATTGAGGAGGCCTTTGAGCGCCAACCAGCGCACCACGGTCTTGGGGTCTCTCAGCAGCCTGCTCATCTCCTCCACGATGGCGTCTTCCAGCTCGTTGTCAAGGTCAGGGCACTTGAGGAGCTAACACACCAACAGCAAATCAAGCTAGAGAACGGGGCTGGCCTCTCGCGACTCATCTCTGCCACGGGGCCCTTAGCTCCACTGGCCAAGGCCCGGCATGGGCTGCATGCAGGGCATCGCGATTGGTCACCGTGTGGGCCCCACTGAAACGCTGCTAGCGCGACGGCCCCTCGAGGCTCCAGCTGAGATCAAGGCCTGCCCTGCTCCCTCACTAAGGCTCAGCTGCACACGGAGCAGTGGTGTGGGGGGGGTCTGCAGCCTTGTGCTCCAAAGGGTCGCCCGGTCTGCAGGGGGGCAGGTGAACTGGCCATGAATGGGCAGGCGGCTGCCCGGCCTGCGCATGGCACACGGATGTCAGAGGGGGCTCGAGGGCCGAGGTCACACAAGGGACCATTCTATGGAACTGAGCCGTGGGGAACAAGAGACACCTGACCCTGGGCCTTGCTCCAGCCCCGTGACACCCGCTGGGACAGGTAACAATGCCCAGACTGAGTGACTCCACCCCTAGGGTTGTAGGAGCTTTCCCTGCCCCTGCTCACCCACCCACCCCCAGGGCCTTCAGGGCCACCCCTCTCCTGGCCATAGGCATGAGCGGCAAGTTCCATTGGCCCACGGTGCCTGGGCACCATGGGCCTCAGCCCCACCTTTCCCCCCACGTCTCCCAGGCCATTTAAAACAGCCTGGGGCCCCCACCACCACTGGCAGTGCAGCAGAGCTGAGCGGCCTCCTGCCTGCTTGCTCCCATGGCTGCCAGCCCCTCCCTGTGGCCCCTGGGTGGGGTGGGCGCGCCCCTGCAGCCAGTAGGAAGCTGCGGGGGCAGTGCCTCGGGGTAGCAGCACATGGAGGGCCCCCGGCCTGCCCTGCCTAGGAGCCCCAGATAAGCGCCGCACCCTCCCAACTCCTCCCAGAGCCTGCCCCCCCACCCCTTTCCCGCACCCCACTCTGGCCCCCAAACTCCTTCCCAGAGCCTGCATCCCCACCCTCTCCTGCACTCCCACCCTCTGACCCATCCCAGATCCTGCACCCCAGGCCCCCTCCCCCACCCAAACTCCCTCCCAGAGACTTAGGCAGGTGGGGGGCAGAGTTTAGGGGGGCAGAGTTTGGAGGGGCAGGTTCTGCTGAGCACCACCAAAATTTCTACAAATCTGCCGTCCCTGGCCATAGGTCAGCCCCATGCCCCAGTCACCGCTGGGCCGGGGCTCTTCTCACGACCCTCACCCGCTGGTGAGGCTCACCTGAATGAAGAGCGCCATGGCTGGGACGTACCGCCTATCGTCCTGATACTTGAGGATGGCCATGAGATGGTGGAAAATCCAGTTTCGCTCCTGGAAATTGAGCCAAACCATGGCCCTGGCATAGGAAACACAAACACCACATCATCAAGGTGGGCAAGGACTGGTCCTCCATTTATGAATCTAACCAGACCAGTGCCACAGGACAGGGGATCCCGGGTGACTAGTCACGCGCAGCTGGCACGGACTAGTTCCTGCTGGCTTAAAATGCCCAGCGGCTTATGTGCTAGAGACCCAAACCCTTAATCACTCGACAGGGAGCCCTTCCATGAGGCCAGCTCTGAGCACGTAGTGCTGGGGCTGCAAGAGAACTGCAGACAAAGAAGGGTGTCGGTGGGGTCGGTGGTCTTCCTCATGTGCCCAGATATTGGGTGATGAGAGACAGAAGGGTGGGTGAGAGAATATCTTAGATTCACCCAAGACAAGCGCTGGAGCTTTCTGTGTTAGCTTCTCTCTCACCCACAGTCACTGGGCCAACCAAAGACATTCCCTCCCCCACCTTGTCTCTCTCATGTGCTGGGCCTGACAGGGCTACACCAACGCTGCGGAAAGACATGGCGGAGGCTGTCTTTGCCCAGCCATGCCTGCCAGAGCCACGCAGGAAGCGGTTTATGCCAGGCAGCGCAGGGTGGAGAAGTAGCCGACTGACCCCTTGGCCAACAGCACAGAGGCTGCGGCCTGTTCCATGCAGGCGATTGGGAGCCGCATCTCACCCAACAGGGAAGACAATGTGGCCGTGTCCCGGGCCAGGGAGGGGAGCTGCTGCTGTGATCGGTTCTGGGCAGCACTCACCGAGCAAGCAGGCAGACGCCTATGTGGTGCGTGTCGGAGCTCATGAGCAGGTCCGAGCGGCCATGCCTCATCATGAAGGAGGCCTGCTGCTTGTAGTCAGCGCATAGAAGCAAAGCTTCCATGGCCTTCACCGCGAACCTGTGTGCAGAGCGAGCCTCTTGTTACTGAGTGAGCCCAGGCCAGGCCCTGCTGCGTGCCTGCGGGCGACGCTGCAGAACCCAGGCTGGGTGTCGGGCTGGCGGTACCTGACGGGGCTGAGGGGTTCGGCCGTGTCCTCCTGGTTATGCTCCCTCTCCTGCGAAGCAGTGTGCTGCACTGTGTGGGTGATGTGGAAGAGCAGCGCGACGTAGAGCTGAGGGAAGAGCTCCTTCACCTCCTGCCTGCAGGCCTGCTCCTGCAGGATCACATATAGGGCTCTTGTGGCCTGCAGATAAGAACAGGAGACAGACATCGCTGCAGGCATTTCATCCTTCCCACGCTCCCCCAGGGCACCTAGAGGGGTGGGCTGGGCTGGGGGCTAAGGCCTGGGATGCTGGGTTCAATTCCTAGCCTGTGAGACCTTGGCTAGAACCACACAAGGGACTTCGGCTCAGCGTGGCCATGCCCAGCTTCATGTGCCCTGCTGCCCAGTGGACTCACAGCCCTGGGTTAAGTGCCCAGGCTCCGTATACGCTCCAGAGAGAGAGTCAGTTGGGCCAATTGTTAAAGCGGGTGAAAGGGATGGCCTGGGTAATTTCAGGCCTGTCAGCCTGACATCGATCCCAGGCAAGATAATGGAGCAGCTGGTATAAGATTCAATTAATAAAGAATTAAAGAGGATAATTTATTTAATGCAAATCAACAATTTTTTGATGAGATTACAAGTTTGGTAGATAAAGGAAATGGTATTGACATAATGTACGTAGACTTCTGTAAGGCGCTTGAGTTGGCGCTGCACTCCAGTTTGATCGGAAACCTAGAAGATACAAAAGTAACGTGGCACACTTGAATTGGATTATAAAGTGGCTGATAGGTCTCAAAATGTAATTGTAAACTGGGAATCAGCATTGCACAGGTGTGTTTCCAGGATGGTCCTTGCAGGGATCGGGTCTTGGCCCTACGTGATTTAACATTTTCATCAATGATCTGGAAGAAAACATCAAATCATCACTGATAAAGTTTGCAGATGACAAGAATTGGGTGAGTGGTAAATAATGAAGAGGATAAGTCACTGATACAGAGCGATCTGAATCACTTGGTAAACTGGGGAGCAATCAAACAGTATGTGTTTTAATATGGCTCATTGTAAATGAATACATCTAGGAACAGGACGAGGGACTCTATCCTGGGAAGCAGAGACTCTGTAAAGGACTTGGGAGTCCTGGTGGATAATCAGCTCATGTGATCCTGGGATAAATAAACAGAAGAATCTAGAGTGGGAGTATTTGGCACTGGTGTGACAACTGCTGGGATCCTGGGTCCAGTTCCGGTGCCCCAATGCAAAAAGAATGTTAATGAATTGCAGAGGGTTCAGAGAAGAGCCATGAGAATGATTAAAGGATTAGAAACCATGTCTTATAGTGATAGGGTGACCAGACAGGACAGGGGTTGGGGGTAATAGGAGCCTATATAAGGAAAAGACCCTAAAATCAGGACTGTCCCTATAAAAATCAGGACCTCTGGTGAGAGATATAGTGAGAGACTCAAGAAGCTCGATCTATTCATCTTAACAAAGAGAGGGTTGAGGGGTGACTTGATTACAGTCTATAGGTATCTCCCTGGGAAACAAATATTTAGTAATTGGCTTTTCAGTCTTGCAGAGAAAGGTCTAACATGATCCAGTGGCTGGAAGTTGAAGGTAGACATTCAGACTGGAAATAAGGCATAAATGTCACAGTGAGAGTAATTAATCATTGGAAGAATTTACCCAGGGTGGTGATAGATTCTCCATCACTGACTGTTTTTGAACCACGATGGGATGTTTTTCTTCAAAGACCTGCTCTAGGAATGATCTGGGGGCAGTTCTCTGGCTTGTGTCAGGCAAGGGATCTGACTAGATGATCGCAGAGGTCCCTTCTGGCCTTGAACTCTATGAAGCTAAGAGTGAGGAGCTGCCTAAACCAACCAATAGGAAATGCGGCGGAGAGGGATGTGGCCTAAGCCCCACCCCTAAAGGGAATTTGGTATCTATCTCTACTTGGGAACACTTAAATAGTCATTGGAGCAGAGTTTTGACCCCAGGTCTCCCAGTTGGGTACCCTAACCACTGGGCTAGAGACAGTGGTGTAGTCGAAAATATGAAGGTCCTGGAATGCCACTAAAATACTGATTTTCTTCAATATGAATTATAGAAATTCACATTTTATTTGTCTACTGAATTTCTGGTACAGTAATCCTGGGCTAAACCAGGCATGGCTGGAGACAGGCCAGCTGTCCAAAATAACAAGGTATTGGATTTTTTTTTAATTGTCCCCCCCCCCCCCCATAGTAGCTATTCAATTTATTTTAAATGTTGAAATCATTGTGCTGAAATGCCATTACTGTGTATGCAATAGAATACAATAGAAATGCCATTACTGTGTCTACAATAGAATATGTAAAAGATATAACTCTAGACAGTAGTGTACAGTACAGTGGTAAAAACCCAATGAATGCATAGCACGTTTTCTTTTTACTTTAGCCTATAGGCTAATGAAAATAGAAAATAAATCATGCTGCTGCACTACAGACATTACTGTATCAGGCTGAAATAATAAAAGTTTATTTTAAATGTAGCTAGTAGGCTACACAAGTAACACAAAATACATCAAGGCATAATGGGCTGGAGTAGCAAAGGCCTGCTGTAATGCATTGATCTAATTTTTACAAGTATTTCCACAAAGCATCTTTCTCCATATTGTATTTTCTGTATCTGTGAATCAGAGGGAGAACAAGGATGTCTGAGCCAAGTTCTGGCACAGCTGAGAGGATGCCACATGGAAAATGAAGGGCCATGTAGCTTGCTAAACGTGAGTGATGACGTATGCGGAATAAGCCCCTTGCTACATTTCCATTCACAATCATAGTCATGTGGCTGAGGGTATGGCTACACTTGCAGCTGTACAGCACTGGGAGTTAAAGCTGTCTTCGTACAGCTGAGTAGGGAAAGCGCTGCAGTCTGGCCACACTGACAGTTGCCAGCGCGCTGTCATGGCCACATTTGCAGCATCTGCAGCGGCATTGGGAGCAGTGCATTATGGTCAGCTATCCCAGCATTCCAAGTGGCTGCAACGTGCTTTTCAAAAGGGGGGGGGTGGAGTGTGACAGGGAGCGTGGGGGAGAGAGAGAGTGGATTTTTGGAGCCAACACTGTCTCAGCAGCTGCCTTGCAAGTTCCAACCCCCTCCCCTAGCCCTCTCTGACTCACTGAAAGTGAACAGCACCTCTTTGTTTTTTTCTTCACAGACCAGATAAGCAGCCGCTCACCGAAACGGACCCTCCTCCCTCCCCCTCTATTCAAGCAAACACTAGCTATGGGCCTTCCAAAGGGAGCCCTCTGCCTCTGCTCATTTACAGCAAACAGGAGCTGTGTTTGTTTTTTTGATAAGCAGCTCCCGGAGCCCAGAGTTTGCAACAAAACAAAGAGCGGAACCTTCACTTAAAAGGATTATGGGAAGCTTCCGGAGATCAGTCACTGCGTGTTGTGGCAAAGTTCCTCCTCTCCCCTAGTAGGTCCTGCGCTTATTGGCGGATTTTCCTCCCCTCAGTGGTCTTCCCCTTGGATGAAGCCCACAGTCTGGATCAACTCCTCCTATGTCTGTTTAGGAGTAGCGAGACTTGGGGGGAACCCGGTCCCACCCTCTACTCCGGGTTCCAGCCCAGGGCCCTGTGAATTGCAGCAGTCTCTATAGTGCTACTTGTAACCGCTGCTTGACTGCTACAGCTCCCTGGGCTACTTCCCCATAGCCTCCTTCAAACACCTTCTTTATCCTCACCATAGGATCCTCCTGGTGTCTGATGCTGCTTGATTGTATGGTGTTTCCTCAATCCTCCAGTAGTACACCCTCTCAGTTCTTAGTTCCTTGTGTCTCTGACTCCCAGCTCCTCATACGCACTTCCTTCCTCTGGCTCCTCCACCCCTGACTGGAGTGAGCTCCCCCTTTTTATATCAGGTGCCCTGATTAGCCTGTCCTGATTGGCTGCAGGTGCTCCAATCAATGTAGCTCTCTCTGGTGCCTTCTAGAAAGTTCTTAATTGGCCCCAGGTGCCTTAATTATCCTGGAGCAACTGCCATTTTGGTTCCCAAGGTACTAGGGATTTGCTTAGCCTGGGGCTAACATACCTGTTCCTGAATACTTTCCTGTAGCCATCCAGCCTTGCTCCATCACAGTACTAAGGTTATTCCCTGTTTACACTGGTGCCCCAGCGCAGCAGCAGCAGCAGCAGCAGCACAATACTCTTTATTCCTCTCGGGGAGGTGGAGTACAAGCAGCGCTGTAGCCAGGGAGGTACAGCGCTGTATGTGCCTTGCCAGTGTGGACGGGGAGTGAGTTACAGCGCTGTTGGTGGCTTTATTGTGCTGTAACTCTCAAGTGTAGCCAAGGCCTTAGATAAAGTGAAAAGGAGGTAGGGCAGCTGTGTAACCAATCTGGTCTGTCACTGACAGGAATTGTCAATGCCTAGCATGACTTTCTTGATTATACTGGTCAGAAGTGCCAGCTGAGCTGAAACCACTGCTCAGCTTCATGCGTGTGATTTCATGCAGCATGGCTGAGTGTGAACGTGGATTTAGGCCTTGGCTACACTTGAGAGTTACAGCACAATAAAGCCACCAACAGCGCTGTAACTCACTCCCCGTCCACACTGGCAAGGCACATACAGCGCTGTATCTCCCTGGCTACAGCGCTGCTTGTACTCCACCTCCTCGAGAGGAATAAAGAGGATTGCGCTGCTGCTGCTGCTGCGCTGGGGCACCAGTGTAAACAGGGAATAACCTTAGTACGCAGTATCGACTCATCCCACCCCCTTTTCTGGCTCAGGTTACAGCCTCAGGTACTGACCCTCACCTAAAGTCATCCCCTGCTCTCCCATCCCCCATGCAGACAGTCCCAGTAAAACTAAACACCATTTCCAGATCAATCCATCCCTCTCCCTACAGCGTCACAGGGCTATAGATAACAAAATGAAATTCACCAAAGACAAATGTGAGGTGCTACATTTAGAGAAGAAAAAGCAAATGCACAGATACAGAATGGAGGATAACCAGCTGAGAAGGATCTGGGAGCTGTGGTGGATCACAACCTCAGCATGAGTCAGCAATGCGATGCTGTTGCAAAAAAAGCAAATGCAATTTTAGGTTGCATTAACAGAGGTATAGCCAGGGCCGGCTCCAGACGCCAGTGTGCCAAGCGCGCGCTTAGGGCGGCAATGGGAGCCGCAGGGGACGCTCTGCCTGTCGCCGGGAGGGCAGCAGGCAGCTCCGGTGGACCTCCCACAGGAGTGCCTGCGGAGGGTCCGCTGGTCCCACGGCTCCGGTGGACCGCCCGCAGGCATGGCTGCGGATGCTCCACTGGAGCCGCGGGACCAGCGGACCCTCCGCAGGCACGTCTGCAGCAGGTCCACTGGAGCCGCGGACCAGCGACCGCCAGAGCGCCTCCCGCGGCGTGCTCTGCCCCTGCTTGGGGCGGCGAAATTACTAGAGCCGCCCCTGGGTATAGCATGCAAGTCATGGGAGGCGATAGTACCACTCTACTCAGTGCTAGTTAGGCCTCAGCTGGAGTACGGTGTCCAGTTTTGGTCACCAATGTCTAGAAAGGATGTGGAGAAACTGGAAGGATCCAGAGGTGAGTGACAAAGGTGATTAGAGGGATGGAACACAAGCCATAAGAAAAAAAGGCTGAAGGAACTGGCTATGTTTTGTTTGGAAAGGAGGAGATTAAGGGGGGACTAGATAATGGTCTTCAGATACTTGGAAGGCTGCCATAAAAAAAGATAGAGAAAAGTTGTTCTCTCTTGCCACAGAGGGCAGGACAAGAGGCGATGGGGTCAAACTACAGCACAGCAGATATAGATTAAGCCTCAGGAAAAACTTCCTAACTGTAAGAAGAGTAGGACGATGGGAAAGATGCCTAGGGAGCTTGTGGAAACTCTTTCGCTGGAGGTTTTCAGAAGGAGGCTGGAGCCATCTGTCCAGGGTGGGTTAGAAACAAGAAGTCCTGCATTGTTGCAGGGGGCTGGACGAGCTGACTTTGCGATCCCTTCTCACCCTGTGATTCTATGAGTGCTGCTGAATAGCACCAGGAGAGCGTTTGGGCGTGTTCTGGCTCGAATATAGCACTGGCTAAAGTCACACTCTCTCTCTCTTTGGCCCAATGACTATACCCCGTGGGAGACTGAGAGACCCCCTCAGGCCATGATGGGGACACATGGCACTCCTTCCCTTGCTGCAGGGGCTGGTACTTACGGCCAAGGAGGCGACGCCGGCCGGTCTCTGAGAGAGCTGATGCTGTCGCGGAGCTGGCCCCTGCAGCCTGCTGACCAGCTCCCTAAGGATCTTTTCTGTGCTCTTGGGCTGGGATGTCAGCATCTTCCACATCTCCGCAGCAACACTGCAAAGGGAGAGAGCCAGTGGCACCCGATCAGAGCCCTGTCAGCCTCCTGCACCCCTCGGCACTGGCACGCCTGCTGGGTCTCCCCTCACCGGCCGGCCCTTTGTTGCCCTCCTGCTCCTGCAAGGACCCTGTTGGCTGGTGCAGGCTACATGGGGCCAGGTCTGAGTGTCAGCCACAGGAGAGGCCGAGGGATGCCGTACAGGGTTTTGCAGATTGGCCTGTGTCCAGAGCAAGACTGCCTGCAAAACCTTCCAGGAGAAGCAGCAGCTCTGCAGGGAGCAGGAGATCTCTGGAGGGTTCTGCACTCCCCTGTCTCTGGCAGCGGGACCAGTCCGGGGGACCCAGAGTGCAAGTGGTGGTAGCCACAGCCCCATACCTGTCACATGACAGTGAGTAGCCCAGCAGGGTTCCGACCACCTCCTCGCTGAACTGGGAGCCCAGCAGGAGAAGGGCCCTGAGCAGCTCCTGCCGGGCAAGTGGCTCGCTGATGGAGTCCAGGTGGTTATGAATGCTCCTCACAGCCTCTGACACCTGGAAGGGAAATGGGGAGGTGGGGGCCTTGGCTTCCTCGCACAACTATTGATCTGGCGTGCCAAGGACCTGCTGCACCTGAGAGCCATCTGCCCTCCCAGAACCTCTTCACCAGCCCCAGGCCTAGAACACAGCACCAGTTCCCAGCCTATCGATTCATAGACTGCAAGGCCACAAGCGGTCATGGTGATCACCTAGACCAGGGGTAGGCAACCTATGGCATGTGTGCTGAAGGTGGCACGCGAGCTGATTTTCAGTGGCACTCACACTGCCGGGGCCTGGCCACCGGTCCAGGGAGATCTGCATTTTAATTTCATTTTAAATGAAGCTTCTTAAAAATTTAAAAAAACTTATTTACAACAATATTTAGTTATTTATTATAGACTTATAGAAAGAGATTTTCTACAAACATTAAAATGTATGACTGACATGTGAAACCTTAAATTAGAGTGAATAAAGGAAGACTTGGCACACCACTTCTGAAAGGTTGCTGACCCCTGACCTAGACTGACCCCCTGCATTTCACAGGCCAGAGAACTGCCCCCCAATAATGCCTAGCACCCAGAGACAGAGTCTCCCACAGATGGGCTCCCCCAGCACGGTGTTCTCACTGCAGCTCTTACCCTCACCAAGCCTAGGCCGGGAACCTTCAGGATCGTATGCAGCATGTTCCTGGCCGTCACTGCGTCATGGACGCTGGAGTCTCTCATGCTGTTGATAGCAACGAGGAGGAAGTCCATGCTCTCGGACGGGTCGAAGTAATTCCCAAACAGCTGAAACAAACTGCTAGTGAAACCCCTTTTGCTGCCCAGCACGGATCTGGTCAGCGGCCAAGCAGCCAGGACTGGCCCGGCCAGGAGTGCAGGCAAACCCCACTCTACCGGGACAGGCCTGGCTTACTGCACCTGGGCAGCACAGTACCCAGCCAGCAATCAGAAGCTGTCATGCATGGCAGAGGCCAGCGTGGCAGTGCACGGGGGCACAATACTGCGCAGCACGGATACACTCTCTAGTGCTCAGCAGGGGCTGGTGCTCGTGCGCAGAAGCAATGATGCCTTTTATTGCATTAATCTCTGAGGAAGCTCCCAGCAAACCTGACAAGGAGCTGGGATCAGGTTTGGATGAGCCCCAGTGCATCTTGGGATGTGTCATGTAGGCAGGTATATTGGGCTGCATTAGTAGAAGCACTGCCTGCAGATGGAGGGAAGTGATTATTCCCCTCTATTGGGCACTGGTGAGGTCACATCTGGAGTATTGCGTCCAGTTTTGGGCCCCATACAAGAGAAAGGATGTGGACAAATCAGAGAGAGTCCAGCAGAGGGCAATGAAAATGATGCGGGGGCTGGGGCACATGACTTGATAGCAGCCTTCACTACCTGCAGGGGGGTTCCAAAGAGGATGGAGCTCGGCTGTTCTCAGTGGTGGCAGATGAGAGAACAAGGAGCAATGGTCTCAAGTTGCAGTGGGGGAGGTTTAGGTTGGATATTAGGAAACACTATTTCACTAGGAGGGTGGTGAAGCACTGGAATGGGTTACCTAGGAAGGTGGTGGAATCTCCATCCTTAGAGGTTTTTAAGGTCAGGCTTGACAAAGCCCTGGCTGGGATGATTTAGTTGGGTTGGTCCTGCTTTGAGTAAGGGGTTGGACTAGATAATTTCCTGAGGTCTATTATTCTATGAGGTGGAGTGGGCCATAGGCAGGTCTCTGTCCCAGCTGGATGGGGTTAGTCACATCCTGGGTCTGTCCCTTCCCCCTGACTCCTAGGGTGTTAATTTCTGACTTCTGATAACTCTGGGCACAACAATCCCAGGAAGCACTGACTGTAGTTACCGATGTGATATTGCTGATGTTGGTGACCCAGAAGGCTCTCTCAACTTGACTGTCCTTGAGAAGCTGCCGATACTTTGCACCGTGCTTCACCAGCATTTTGGCTGACCCAGGGAGGGGAAACAGACAGCAGGCAATATAAATCAGACCTTCGGTTAGCAAACGGGAGTTTTGCAAGGAAGTTTAGAGAGGGTGTGTGAGAGACAAGTACATCTAACAAACATACTGTAAACTCAGGCCAATAACCTACTCCCCCATCCCTCCCCCAAACTAAACAAACTAACCCCCCTGGAAGAGTAAAAATAAACCAGGCAGAAGGGCAGCAGCAGCGTGGGGCTCTCCAGTTGATTGCACTGAATGCAGCATGTACGATTACCAGCCCTGTGGGCAGGTAGCATATGTGGGCATTTGGCCCAAGGAGCTACTGGCCCTCGGAGACCAGGAGACCAGAGGGGCTGAATTGGTGGAGCCAAGGGAGACAGTGAGGTACATAGAGGAGACTTTTAGGGATGCAGTAGAGTAGTCCCACCCCCAGTCTGACAGCCTCTGTGCTGCTGAGGAGGGTGAAAGTTTCGGGGAAGGAGAACATCGAGCTGGGGCAGAGGGAGACGATCCAATAGTTGGGACCCACCTTCCAGATGAAGTCATGATGTCCTCTCACACTGAGGCTACCCCTCCTAAGGCGGGAATCCCACTTACAAAGAGAAGCCAAGGAAATAGTAATGGGGGATTCAATCAATAGACATATAAACAGTTGGGTTTGTGATGACTGGGAGAACCGCATGGTAAATTGCCTGCCTGGTGCAAAGGTTGCAGCTATCACGAGACATCCAGACAGACTTATGTGCAGTGCTGTGGTATGTAACCTAGCGTTTAAATCGGCCTCTGTATGAGATAGCTAATGTGAGAGTGAATTTTAAAAAAGTCTCCAGATGTGATCCCTGGTAAGCCTGACTTCAGTACCAGGCAAATTGTTGAAACTATAGGAAAGAACAGAATTATCAGACATGTCGGTGAACACAATTTGTTGAGGCAGAGCCAACATGCCTTTTATAAAGGGAAATCATGCCTCACCAGTCTACTAGAATTCTTTGAAGGGGTCAACAAGGATGTGGAGAAGGGTGATCCAATGGATATAGTGTACTTGGACTTTCAGAAAGCCTTTGACAGGGTCCCTCACCAAAGGCTCTTAACCAAAGGAAGCTGTCATGGGATAAGAGGGGAGGTTCTCTCATGAGTCAGTGGTTAAAAGATAGGAAGCAAAGGACAGGAATAAATGGCCAGTTTTCACAGTGGAGAGAGGTAAATAACGTGGTCCCCCAAGGATCTGTGTTGAGACCAGTGTAGTTCAACATAGTCATAAATGATCCAGAAAAAGGGGTAACCAGTGAGGTGGCAAAATTTGCAGATGATACAAAATGACTCAAGATAGTTAAATCCAAAGCAGCCTGCGAAGAGCTACAAAGGGATCTAAAAAAAATGAGGGACTGGGCAAGAAAATGGCAGATGAAATTCAATATTGATAAATGCAAAGTAATGCACATTGGAAATCATAATCCCAACTATACATACAAAATTATGGGGTTTAAATGACCACTCAAGAAAGAGATTTTGGAGTTATCGTAAATAGTTCTCTGAAAACATCCAGTCAATGTGCAGCGGCAGTTAAAAAAGCAAACAGAATGTTGGGAACCATTAGGAAAAGGATAGATAATAAAACAGAAAAATATCATAATGGTTCTATACAGTGGTGAGCTGGAGCCGTTTCCCACAGGTTCCCAAGAACCAGGTGCTAAAATTAGACCTCCGTGGAGAACCGGTTGTTAAAGGGCCAGGAGGTGGGCAAAGAACTCCGGTCTGCGGGCGGGACCATCCTGTTGCTCCCAGGATTCCCAGCTGGGGAGGCTGAGGTTCCCCTGGCCCCTCCCCTGCTTCCCCCCAGCTGCAGCGTGGCCAGCCGCCAGCACCAGCTGGGCAGCTCAGCTGAGCTCGGGAGTCGTCCTGCTGCCGCTTTTTGAGTAGCCCGGCAAGTGGCGGGTGGGAGAGGGGGCTGCTGCAAGCTCCAGGGCTAGCCAGAGGGGAGGGAAGGGGCAAGTGGGGCAATTGGCCCAGGCCCTGCAGGGGCCCCCGGCCCGCGAGGATGTCTCCCCCGGGCTCTCCCCCGCTTCCCCCACCCCGCAGAGCCGCAGCATGGCCAGCAGCTGGGCAGCTCATCTGAGCTCTGGGCTGCCGGCAAGGTAAGGGGACGGGGGGCTGCGAGCTCCGGGGCTGCAAGGTGGGGCAAGTAGGGCAATTTGCCCCGGCCCCTCGGCCCCACGAGGATGTCTCCCCCAGGCTCTCCCCCGCTTCCCCCACCTCGCAGAGCCGCAGCATGGCCAGCAGCTGTGCAGCTCAGCTGAGCTCTGGGCTGCCGGCAAGGTAAGGAGGCGGGGGGCTGTGAGCTCTGGGGCGGCAAGTGGGGCAATTTGCCACGGCCCCCCTGGCCCCACGAGGATGTCTCCTCCCGGCCCCTCCCCCTCCCCCCCTGCAGAGCTTCAGCGTGGCCAGCAGCTCGGCAGCTCAGCTGAGCTCCTGAGTCGTCCTGCTGCTTTGAGATGCCGGCAAGGTAAGGTACGGGGGAGACTACGAGCTCCAGGGCTGCGGGGGGGAGGGCAAGTTGCCCCAGGCCCTGCAGGGGCCCCCAGACTCTCCTCTGCTTCCCTCCCTTAAATCAGAACTTTTTATAGGGAACCGGTTGTTAAGATTTTGGCTGCTCATCACTGGTTCTATATAAATCTATGATGCACCGAAACCTTGAATACTGCCTGCAGTTCTGGTCGCCCCATCTCAAAACAGATATACCAGAATTGTAAAAGGTGCAGAGAAGGGCAACAAAAATGATTAGGGGAATGGAACAGCTTCCATATGAGGAGAGATAAAAAAGATGGGGGACAAGGGTACACTTCAAACACTGTATCGCCGTAGCTGCACTGGCGCTGTAGCGTTTAAGTGAAGATGCTCCTATGCAAACAAGCTCTTAATCCACCTCCCTGAGAGGCGCTGGCTAGGTGAGTGGGAGAGGTGCTCCTGCCGACAGGGGTGTGGATTTTTCACACCCCTGAGCAATATAGTTATAACAATATAGGTCTGTAGTAGAGACCTGGGACTATTTCGTTTAGACAAGAGATGACTAAGGGGGGATATGATAGAAGTCTATAAAATCATGACTGGTATGAAGAAAGTGACTAGGGAAGTGTTATTTACTCCTGCACATAACAGGAGAACTAGGGGTCACTTTATAAAATGAATAGGCAGCAAGTTAAAAACAAACAAAAGAAGGTATCTGTGCACACAATGCACAGGCAACCTGTGGAAATTGTTGCCATGGGATGTTGTGAAGGCTAAAAGTATAATTGGATTCAAGATAATCAGGGCATGTAACCCCATACTCTGCATGTCCCTAAACCTCTGACTACCAGAAGCTGGGACTGCATGTCAGGGGATGGATCACTCAGAATTTCCCTGTTCAGTTCATTCCCTCTGAAACATGAAGCACTGGCCACTATCTGAAGACACAATATTGGGCTAGATGAACCATTGGTCTGACTCAGTATGTCCATTCTTATGTGAGTTATGAAGAGTAGAATACGGATAGAGGAAGCTAAAGACATCAGGGGAAACTCCATGGCTTGCAGGACTATGGAGGGTTTCTTTAAAAAAAGTGTATTAGGAACAAAAGAAATCGTAGCAGTGGTGTAGGCTCATTACTAGATGGAGACTGTTTAAAAGGTTGCAGAAAAGGTGGAAGTGTTCAATAAATATGTTTTTCATGTTGGAAACCCCATGTCAGTGTATTTAGGAAGGACAAGGGTCTCCAGTGCTCTTACATTTTAGCTGCTGCATGAAGGAGAGGAGGTGGTGAAGTCCCTCCACAGCCGATTGCCAGATCTCCTGCTCCTGCTCCACACAGCACAGAGTGAGACACCCCACCAGCTGGCCCAGGACTCTGAACTCCTCCACTTCCTGATGGAGAGAAGGAGCAAAGGGAGTCACTCGCCCCTGCAGACCTAGCTCAGTGATTCCCCCTGGCATTGCCCTAGCAGTGGGTTAGAACAGGGGGAGGCAGAGGCCACCGCAGAGAGACTGGGGACAATGAGAGCAGGAGGAGCTGTGGGGCCCATCACCAGGGGCTGAGGAAAGCTCAGCAGGGATGGAGAAATCTGGGCAGCAAAGTCAGCAAACGTTACCCCCGAGTGGGGACCCAGGTAACGAATGAACTAACGTCCAGTCTCCATCTCAAGGGCAAGTTCCTAATCCCAGCCCCTTCTCCCATCCCCCTCCCTTCTTTGACCTCAGGCCCAGGAGCTTGGAGTCACCTTGGACTCCTCTGCTCTGCCTCCTGCCTCTCTCACTCCATCCTGGAGCTCCCCAGAGCCCTCCCTTTCCGTGCCGCCCCCAGCCTGCCTGCTCTCTCCTGCCGGCTCTCTCCTGCAGCCTTGTCCTCTCGTCTCCCCCTCCTGCAGCCCCTGCACTGGCTCCCTGCTCTTCCCCACGTGGCACCAAGCCCCTTGCCCTCCTCTCCCGGGGTCTGCACAGCCTCCCCACTCCCACTCCCCGGTTCTCTGGTGCCTTTGGCCCCGCCCATCCCTTTCACTGTGTCCCCTCCCACTTCCCTCCTTCTGTTCTGCTGCCCCAGCCTCTGGGGGCACATCATCCGAGCGCCCCCGTCCAGCTGCCGGAGGGGAGGCCCTTCCATAGGGGGGATGGAGCAGCTGGAGCAGCTCAATGGCCCTGAGCATGCAGAGCAAGGGGCGTTCATCTGGCAGCCTGGCAGAAGCTGATGCCAAGGCATCCCACAGGCGTCTGACAAAGGGGGTGAACAGACACCTGGGTTCGGAGGCTGCTGTCAGGGCAATCCTGTGTAAATGCATTGACCCTGCAGAGCAGACTTTGGTGTTAGGGGAACAGCGGGGAGAGTCCTTGGAGACAGAATGATGGAACTTGACCCAAAGCCCACTGGAGTCAGAGGAAAGACCCATCGACATCAGGGCTCATTAGATTGGACTCCTACTGAGGATCTTGCTGAGTCACTATTCTAGGCCTGCATTTTCCATGCCAGGGCGTGCTGCACTGCGAGGCTGTTCAGTGTAGTTAGGAGGTGGCCAGGGTCACAGGCTGCTCACCTGGAATTTGCACTGAGACCCCATGAATTCCATCAGCCACCTGATCCTTCCCACTGCCCTCAGCCGCTCATGTACCTCCTTGGATGTGGTCCAGGGGAGCAGGACCTGAGAGAAACAAATTGGGACAAATTGCTAAGGAGAAGTACCAAAAAATAGTCCAAGCACATAGGGAGAAAATCAGCAAGGCAAAGGCAAAAATGAGTTCTAACTGTCAAGGGACATAAAAGACAATCAGAAGCAGCTCTATAAATGCATTAGGAGCAAGAGAAAGACAAAGGAAAGTGTGGGGCCACTACTCAGCAGGGAAGGAGAGCAAAGAATGGATGACACAGACAAAGCCAAGGTGTTTAATGCCTTTTTTGCTTTAGTTTTCACTAAAAAGGTTAATGACGACTAGATGCTTAACACAATATTAACAACAAGGGGGCAGGAATACAGGCTAGACTAGGGAGAGAACAGGTAAAAGACAATTGAGGTCAGTTAGATGTATTCAAGTTGGCAGAGCCTCATGATATTCACCCTAGATGGAGCTAGGCAAAGCAATCGCTGAACCTTTAGGAGGGCTGAGGTCCCAAAGGACTGGAGAAGGGCAGACACAGAACCTGTCTTCAGAAAGGGGAACAAGGAGGCCCCAAGGAATTATAGACCTGTCAGCCTAACTTTGGTACCCAGAAAGATACTGAACAAGTTATTAAACAGTTTGTAAGAATCTAGAGGAGATAATAGGGTAATAACGAATAGCACCATGGATTTGTCCAGAACAAACCATGCCAAACCAATCTAATTTCCTTCTTTGACAGGGTTACTTGCCTAGTGGATGGAGGCAGGCAGTATATGATGATGTATATGAAGTTTAGTAAGGCTTTTGACACAGTCCCACAAGACATTCTCCTAAGCAAACTAAGCCAGTCTGATCCAGATGAGATTACTATAAGGTGGGCGCCCAACTGATGGAAAGATCGTACTCAAAGAGGAGTTATCACTGACTCGCTGGCAAACTGGGAGGGTGTCTCAAGTGAGGTCCCCCAGGGGTGTGCCTGGTCCAGTACTAATCAATATTTTCATTAAGAACTTGGTTAACGGAAAAGAGAGGATGCTTGTAAAGTTTGCGGATGACACCAAGCTGGGAGTGGTTGCAAGCACTTTGGAGGACAGATTAGAATTCAAAATCAGCTTGCTAAATTGGAGAGTTGGTCTGAAGTCAACAAGATAAAATTCAGTCAAAACAAATGTGACGTAACACACTTAGGAAGGAAAAATGCATAAAAACAAAGTGGGGGATAACCGGCTAGGTGGCAGTACTGCAGAAAAGGATCTGGGGGTTATCATGGGTCTCACACTGAATATGAATCAACAGTGTGATGCTGTTGTGAAAAAGGGAAATGCCATTCTGAATTGTGTTAGCTTGGAGCTCTGTGTCCAGTTGCAGGCACCATGCTTTAAGAAAGATGTGAACAAACTGGGGCCAGTCCAGAGGACAGCGACAAAAATGATCAGCAGTTTAGAAAACCTGACCTGTGAAGAAAGGTTGAACGAACTGGGCATGTTTCATCTTGAGAAGACGGAGGGGGCACCTGTAACAGTCTTCAAATACGTTAAGGGCTGTTATACAGGGGATGGTGACAAATTGTTCTCCATGTCCCCTGGAGGTAGGACAAGAAGTAATGAGCTTAATCTGCAGCAAGGGAGATTTAAGTTAAATATTAGGAAAAAGTCTAAGGGTGGCTAAGCACTGGGACAGGTGACCTAGGGAAGTGGTGGACTCCCCATCATGGAGGTTTTAAAAAACAGGCTGGACAAACACTCAACAGGGACAGTCTAGGAATGCTTGGCCCTGCCTCAGTGCAGGGGGTGGAGTAGATGACCTCTTGAGATCCCTTCCAGCCCTGCACTTCTGTGATTCCCTCTTCCCAGGTTCTGGGATCGAGGAGACCGAATCTCTGTCAAGGACATTTCCCTCTTTTGGGAGCACAAATGACCCACAGAATCTACTTCCTGTGGCCCCAGAACTAGAATGTTGGGGGAATCTAGCTCCGGGCTCTGGCCAGGTTGGTGGGGCCCATGGTGAACACAAAGGAATGCCAGGTTCACATGAGGGCTCAGTGGAGAACACAGCAGATCCCGCCCGCGCTCCTCCACCCCCACCCCATACAGACGTTTTTCAGATATAGTGGGGGCACTTGGCCCTCCAGCCCAAGAACCTTTGTAGAGAACGTACTCTGAGGAGCCGAAGGCATGGGGGTGTCCCATGCTTGGGATTAAACAGAGCCTTGGTCCCTGAGCCCCACCCCAGCTACAGGACTAGTCCCCTTCCTGCCCCCACGCCTCCAGACCTTCAAGATGATTTGCAGCGCCAGAAGGTTGGGCTCCTGATCCTTGCACACCAAGGCCTTCAGCATCTCATCCATGGTTTTCAGAGTCTGCGTGCAGAGCAGAGGAGAAACCAGAGCAAGTGGAGTTACCCAGCCAGGTGATGAACCAATGCCCTGGCGTGTGACACCCCCCCAGGTCATAGCAGCCCCTGGTATTACAGCTCACCCACTCACTTGTACCCGCAGGGGACCTACTACAAACTCCTCCTGGCAACAGGGCCCCACCTGTCTTTGCTCTCCCCAGAAAGCCCACTGCACACAGTCTATCCCACTGGGAGAGTCAGACAGGACTCCACATTTGGAGGGCAGATTTCCAGCCAAGCTTCGGCTCCCCTGGCCTATGTGCACCTGAAGCAGCCGATCTCAGGCCTGTGCCCCCAGCCACGCATGGGGGATGAATGTGCTTGTGAAGGGAGTGTCTGTTCCCCACTAATTGTCGGTGCATGTGAAGGATAAATGCCTACTACTGCTACCCTAGGAGGGAGTTACTCCTTTATCTGGGCCTGTGCTTTGGGGCCTGTGCTTTGGTGCTGCAGGTCCTGCGCTGAAGTCCTGTCGGGGAGCTGTGATCATTACACTCTTATGCCAGTGCCAGGTAACCTAGGGGACAGTACACGAGCGAGTGGCAGGATTCCCACTCGGTTTGGGACGGCTCAACATGGCCGGTTTGGGGCTTACTTTGGTGCAGAGAGCAGCCTCCACCTCCTCCATGGTGTGTGCTGGAGGCAGGGAGAAGATGCTGGAGAAGCAGGTGGCGAGCAGGCTGGGTCGTGTCAGGACCAGCAGCGGTAGCTTCATTTTGCTAAGAGAAGAGACACATGCGGATTTGGGGTCTGAGGCGGGACTGATGTGCTAATATTGCCCTCAGGCTCCCAGGACATGGAAACACCTGCGGGGGCTCCAGCTGGCAGGTGGCAGATGAGAACAGGCCAGGGGGGGGGTGGAAGGAGTTGGTGCTGCCTTCTCTCATACCAGCAGGCAGGGACTTAGTGTAGCCTGCAGCTGTCTGCTGTGACCCCACCAGCACTCACCGGCTGGGGCAGAGATCGCTGCGCTTCACCGAGAAACAACATCCTGCAAATGGCATGGACGGGAGACTAGAGCCTGCTGGCACCAAAGCGCCTCTGAACCCAGCGGCCACAGTGCAGAGGAGCCTGCCAGTCCTGCCCCGCTGGGGGCAGGAGACCCTCCCACCACAGCCGTCTGCACTGCGGCTGCACAGTCCAGGCCAGCAGAGAGATGCTGCATCAGCCCGCAGCCGGGCAGAACCGAAGCAGGGATCTAAGCCCTGCCCCTGCCCATTGCTCTCAGCCTGCTGGACAGGGCACACAGCTGTGTGCAGGGGGGCAGGAAGGTGGGGACAGCCCAGACAGCATTAACCTCTTCACCCCCACTGCCAGAGCATGGCCCCAGCACATGCAATGAGGTGCCAGGTGACTACTTGAGCTGCCCCTGCAGGACAGAGCCGTGCCCCTCGTGGCAGGCGGCAGCCAGTGAGGAACAGCTACGCCCAGTGCTGACGCAAATCCCGCCCCCTCTCACCCCGGCAGAGACGCGATCATGGCCAATGCCGTCGCCTGCCCCGTTGTCAGGAAGCCAGTGCTCAGTGGGGAGAGTTGCTTCAGCTCCTGCCCCACCTCCCCTTCCCATTCCTGGGGAACGAATTGAGCCAACAGCGAGAGCCCAGCTCCAGCCCGCAGCATCCATCACCTTCCAGACGCCTGATGGGCAGGCTTCTGGGAAGCTCAGAGCAGGGCACTAGCGGCACTGAGAGAGAGCCCCCCATGGCACAGGCAGTGCCAAGTGCCAGGGCTCAGCCTGCCCAGCCTCTCAGCCACTGGGAGTCGCTGAGCTGCCAGTGTGACGCAGCTGGCACTGACTCCAATCGCTCCGCTCCAGCAGCACCTAACTGCCCCTCTCCCCTCAGAGGGGACCGGTCCTGCCTTCCACGCCCCCTCCCCCATATCTTCATAAGGCCACGTGGAGAGGTCACCAGGCACCGAAGGATCCTCCACCACCTACCCACTGGTGCCAGTCCACATGCACCAGCACCATCATCTGGTGCCACATTTCCTGGGGGAATCAGAAGATGGGGGAGGAGCAGAGGGGGGAATGCCCTGGAAAACTGGCCATGCCAAGTGGCTGGCATGTCTGGCTGCATGTAGCACTGGCTGGGGCTGGGCCGGGCAGGCTGGGTACCTCAGCTTCATGATGGCGAGCATAGCTTGCTGACGCATCACGCCGGTCAGGGAGTCGACGGACTCGTGATCAATCAGCTCCTGAGGAGACAATGTGGGGAAATGCCAGCTGGGCTCCAAGCTCCTGCAAGGCTCCGACAGGGGAGCAAAGCTCAGGGCCTGCAACACGTGGGCTCAGCAGCCAGGTCGTCCTACTGCAGGCTTGATGGTGTGCAGGGCTCCAGCCAGGGAGCGCAGTGCAGGGCCTGTGCTCAGTGTCCCGTGCCAGTGCTCTGCAAAGGCTCCATCAGCATTAGCACCCAAGGACTCCACCTGAGATCAGGCCCCCTTGTGCCCGGTGCTGCACACACACAGTGAGAGCCAGTCCCTGCCCCAGAGAGCTCACGAGCTAACTAGACGAGACAAGGCATGGGAGGGAAATTGAGGCACAGAGGGGGAAGTGACTTGCCCAAGGTCTTACTGCAGAACTGGGAGTAGAACCCCGGTGTGCTGAGCCCAGCCCACTGGACCACCCACCAGCCCACGCTGTCCCACGTTCAGGGAAGGGAGGTTAGCTCTGGAAAGCTTTCTGCAGCGCTGGAGAGCAAAGACTTTCCAAATCTACGGAGCAGATTTGTTGCTAGTTCCCTAGTGGGCACTGACTGCGGAGTGTTGGGGCTCTGGGCAGGGAGACTGGCGTACACAGAGCGACCCGGTGACTTGGGAAGCTGGGTGCAAGGGAACAATCTACGTTTCAATACAGTTATATGTTTAGGAACAAAGACGGCAGGCCACACCCACAGCATGGGGGGCTCTAACCTGGGAAGCGGTGACTCTGGAAAAGACTTGGCAGTCATGGTAATCAGCTGCCCATGAGCGCCCAGTGCGAAGTTGGGGCCAAAAGGGTTAATGCCATCCCGGGATGTACAAACAGGGCAATCTCCAGTTGTTAGAGAGGTTATTTTCCCTCTGTATTTGGCACTGGTGCGACCGCTGCTGGGATCCTGTGTCCAGGTCCGGTGCCCACAATTCAAGGAGAATGTTGATAAATTGGAGGGGGGTCAGAGAACAGCCCCAAGAGTGACTGAAGGACTGGGAAACATGCCTGATAGTGAGAGACTCAAGGAGCTCAATCAGTTCAGCTTAACGAAGAGAAAGTTACAGGGTGACTTGATGACAGTCTGTAAGTACCTACAGGGGAAGCAAATACTGGATAATGGGCTCTTCAGTCTGACTCGATCCAATGATTGGCAGCTGAAGTTCGACAAATCTGCAAAGATCTCCAGGCCAGTCACTAAACCCGCCAAGTAACACAGCCCCAGTGTGTGTTTTACTCACCTTTATCTTCTCCACTAGCAGGCCTTTGTCTATAAAAGCAGGCAGGCTTCTGAGGGTGCTGATGGAATCCAAGAACTTGAGTTTCTTGGCCTCGTCCTACGCCCCGCAGAGATTAGACACAAACAGGAAGGTTAGCGTGGAAAGGAGCTGCTAGTGGAAGAGATGTCAGAAAGCTTCCCCCCAGTGCTGCTCAGGCTTTGATATCCCAAATGGCAGAAGGCCATTCATCTGGCAACAGGAGTGACTATCTGGGGAGGGCAGGGCAGCTCTGTATGAAACCGGACCAGAGAGGGAGCAGATCTCACGGGGTAGGTGTCCAGAGAGGAACTGCAACATGGCAGCTAAGCAGCCAGACAGTGTTAGTAGGGGCTTGACAGAGTGGGAGGAACATCTGGGTGGGACACCCTGACACCCCAATATTCGCCACTGTCATGTCATTAGGATATGTTTTGTACAAAGTACATATTGTAAGGTATTGTAAAAGTCTTTATCTGCTAGACATTAATGTCTCGTTGGATTGTATGTGCTATCGCTGTATGTGCAGTTATGAAGTTCAGCTATGTATGTGTTCCTGAAACACGTTGTGAGGTTCAAAACAGCCTATCAGATACAACAGTAAAAATGCCAAACAATGGCTTATTGAGGAAATGCACACAAACAGCATAGAAACCTCTTCGAGATAACGCTACACAGTGGGAACTGTTGGACCCAGGTCGCAGCAAAAGAGTTTTCCAGCAGGTGGGAAGAGGAGATAAAAGGGGAACAATGACATCGGGGGGACCTCACGCTCCCTGCAATAAGACACCTGGAAACACCTGAGGGACAAAGATTGAACTATGAGAAGTGATGGTCTCAGGCTGGAGAGAGATTCCTAACCTGTGTAAGAAAACCTGGGAAATCCAAGCTGCACAGCAAAGAATCTTAAGAATCTGCCAGCCTGAGAATTTGCTAGTGTAGATCCTATCTATCTAGTGTGGAAAGCTTAGTTTGTATGTTGTGTTTATTTACTAAGGTAATCTGCCTTGTTCTGTTTGCTATCTCTTAGAACCACTTAAAATCTACCTCTTGTAGTTAAGAATCTTATTTCTTGTTTATCCCATAACCCAGTTTGTACAATTAGTAACTGGGGGGAGGGGCAAAGAGTTGTGCATGCCTCTCTCCACATCAAGGGAGGAGGCAAATTTCATAAAACCTTTGGGTCTGTACTCCAAAGGAGCTGGGCACCAGAGTACTGGCACAAGCCCCTTCAGCTGAGTCTTCCCAGAGCTGATCTCAGGGTCTGTGTCTTTCTGCAGCTGGGCGTGGCCCTGCCTGAGTGTATGGCTGAAAGTGGCTTGTGAACTGAGCCTAGGGCCGCCCAGAGGATTCGGGGGGCTGGGGCAAAGCAATTTCAGGGACCCCTTCCATAAAAAAATAGTTGCAATACTATAGTGTCATGTATTTGGAAATGTAAAAAATAACCAGTGAAATACATTCAAAAATTAAATTTTAATAATTTGAAAATACACCTCTACCTCGATATAACGCTGTCCTGTGGAGCCAAAAAGTCTTACCGCATTATAAGTGAAACCGCATTATATCGAACTTGCTTTGATCCACTGGAGTGCGCAGCCCCCCCCACCCCCCGCAGAGCACTGCTTTACCGCGTTACATCCGAATTCGTGTTCTATTGGGTAGTGTTATATCGGGGTAGAGGTATACACAAAATACATGATTTTAAAACATTCAATGCTTTAATGTGTGTGTCATAACTATAAAGGGAAGGGAACTGCCCTCCTGTGTACAATACTATAAAATCCCTCCTGGGCAGAGACACTAAAATCCTTTTACCTGTAAAGGGTTAAGAAGCTCAGGTAACCTGGCTGACACCTGACCCAAAGGACCAATAAGGAGACAAGATACTTTCAAATCTTGGCGGCGGGGAGGAGGCTTTTGTTTGTGCCCTTTGTTTTGGTGGTGCTCGCTCTTTGGACTAAGAGGGACCGGACATCAATCCATGCTCTCCAAATCTTTCTGAACAAGTCTCTCATATTTCAAACTTGTAAGTAACAGCCAGGCAAGGCGTGTTAGATTTAACTTTGCTTTCTCAACTTGTAAATGTTCCTTTTTGCTAAGAGGATTTACCTCTGTTTGCTGTAACTTTGAACCTAAGGCTAGAGGGGGTTCCTCTGGGCTCTATGAATCTGTAAAGTTATTTTCCATCCTGATTTTACAGAGATGAGTTTTACCTTTCTTTCTTTAATTAAAAGCCTTCTTTTTAAGAACCTTATTGATTTTTCCTTGTTTTAAGATCCAAGGGGATTGGATCTGGACTCACCAGGAATTGGTGGGGGAAAGGAGGGGGGATGGTTAAATTCTCCTTGTGTTAAGATCCAAGGGGTTGGATCAGTGTTCACCAGGGACTTGGTGAAGAAGTTTCTCAAGACTATCTAGGGAAGGGAGTTAGTATTTAGGAGTGGTGGCAGCAAAACCAGATCTAAGCTGGTAGTTAAGCTTAGAGGTGTTCATGCAGGTCCCCACATCTGTACCCTAAAGTTCAGAGTGGGGAAGGAACCTTGACAGTATATATACATTTGCAATTACATAATGGGCTGTCGCTGGGTGATGGTGATGGTTGGTGCCAATGGGCCGGCGCTGCCTGGGGGTGGCGCTGCTGTTGCCCAGGGCTGGGTGGGGAGCTGGGCTCAGGGCTGGGGGGCCTGTCAGGAGGGTGTCCAGCTCAGAGGGGCTTACCATGCTGCTTACTCCCACCTCCCCCCTCTCCCAGAGCCTCAGAGCGTGCCGCGTCCAGGAGCTTTCCTGGCCCCTGGACAGCACTGCAGCAGCCTGGCTCCATCGGGACCTGAGCTCACAACCCCGCCCCCTTACCATGTGGTTCTGAGCAGGAGGTGCTCAGGCCATGCCTCCTTACCATGCAGCTCTGAGTGGGAGGAGCTCAGCCCCGCCCTCTTACCATGCGGCTCTGAGCAGGAGGTGCTCAGGCCACGCCCCCTTACCATGCGGCTCAAGCAGGAGGTGCTCAGACCATGCCTCCTTACCACGCAGCTCTGAGCAGGAGGTGCTCAGGCCATGCCCCCTTACCATGCGGCTCAAGCAGGAGGTGCTCAGGCCATGCCTCCTTACCATGCGGCTCTGAGCAGGAGGTGCTCAGGCCATGCCCCCTTACCATGCGGCTCAAGCAGGAGGTGCTCAGGCCATGCCTCCTTACCACGCAGCTCTGAGCAGGAGGTGCTCAGGCCATGCCCCCTTACCATGCGGCTCAAGCAGGAGGTGCTCAGGCCATGCCTCCTTACCATGCAGCTCAAGCGGGAGGCGCTCTGGCCCCGCCCCCTTACCACGTGGCTGCAAGTGGGAGGAGCTCAGGCCCCGCCCAAGCCACGTTGCTTTAGCTCTGTCCAGGGCCACTCCTGGAGGCGGTGCGCTGAGGCGCCGGGGGATGGGGGCAGGCGGAGGGAGCCTCTGGCATTCTCGTGGGGGCCTCTGCGTGGCCCGGGGCCTGGTGCAAATTGCCCCACTTTACCCCCCCTCTGGGTGGCCCTGCCCAAGCCCAGCAAGACAAGGTAAAGGGGGCCCAGGCTGGCAGAACAGGCGGGCTCAGTGGTATCCCGATACATCAGGTGGCACCTCAAAGGGGCTGGAAATTGAAAGTAGACAAATTCAAACTGGAAATGTACGTTTTTAACTGAGAAAGTAATAGACCATTGGAACAACTGAGCAAGTGGCATGGTGGGTGACCTTTTGTAACTCAAGGCAGGACATTTTTAAGATGCTTTAGTTTAAACAGGAATTATTCGGGGGCTGGTCTCTGGCCTGTGTTATACAGGAGGTCACAGTGGTCCCATCTGGCCTTAGAATCCATGCATCTCCCGGAGAAGGGCGGATGGTGCATGTGGACAGGGCACTAGCTGACAGGTCAGAGGAGGGCTCTTAGTACCTGTTCATTGCTCTTGAGAAAGGCGTCGATGTACTCCCAGGCCTCTTTCTCCTCCCAGTCTAGCCTCCTTAAGCAGGCGTTGCAATAGGATGGTGAATCTGATCAAAGACAGAGCGGTGGTAATACCTGGGTCTGCCAAGCTGCAGGCTGGGTGACAGAGATCTTAGAGAAAACCCTTACCCCTCACTCCCGCCCCAGCAGGGGAGCAGCCCCGATGCACAGCAGGGTCTGGAACAGCGATTCCTGGATTCCTCACCTCTTTGCTGCCCAGCCCAGCAAAGATCCAGTCAGAGCCCTGGTTCCCAACAGCCACCCCACTTCCCCGCCCAGCATGCAGGCTCAGTCTGGGGATTTGGAGAGCGTCACATCTGGAAGGAGGGATGATGTCAGGCCATGAGTGGTGTCCCAACTCTCCAGGCCATTGCTGGAGGGGGCAGAGGGACTGGCAGTGAATTGCTCTGGTCCTCGTGTAGGAGAGGGAACAGTTGCCCAGTCTGTGTGAGATATGGGTACCCAGAGCCTGCCCGTTCTGCTTGTTCTGACTGCCTCTCCTGCCGCCAACAACAGCCAGCCAGAGCCATCGGGTGTAACCTGGGCAGGCACTGGGCTCCCATCGTCAACACTCCCCCCCAAATGCCCTGTGCTGGGACATGCAACAAAGGAGCCAGCAGATGGGGCTGCAACACCAGGGGGCATCTTATGCTCTGGCCGGTGCCCTGCAATCCTAGGCTTTAACAACCCACCCTGCACCAAGCAGCCCCTTCGACGGGTGGAAAATATCTTCCAACCCTGCAGCGTGACAGATCAGGGTGGGCGATTCAGTCAGTCTCCACCCCATGCTTCGGCTGCCGTTTCTAATGCCCCAATCAGCTCTAGAGGCTGCAGCTGCTGCCAGCAGGAGGGGCCATTCCTCCCTGCCGGGGTTTTCCTGTCTCTCCATCTCATGGCAGCTCAGAGCAATACAAGGTCTATGGAGTCTTCTCCCCCCAGTGACACCCTAGTCCTGCCACCCAACCCCCAGAGGGGCCAAGCCCCACCGCAATGCAGGGCCATGGCCCCGGCCATTTCTGCAGCCCCCTCCGCCCACCCAGGAGGTACCCACTCACTGGCATGGAAGGGCTGAGGCACACACAGCTCCTGCTTCTGCTGTGGGATCTTTTGCCAACTCTCCCATGGGGCAGGTTTCATCTCCACCCAGGCACCGATGGGCATTGAGAGGTCCTTGGGGGCTTCTTCAGCCATCCTGCAAGAAGCCAGGACAAGGCATTGCTTGTGAGTGACGAGAGGTGACTGCCCCGTTCAGCATCAGGGCCAGCCCAATTATTTCTGTTCCACCAGCGCCTACAGATGCCAGCTGAGATCAGGGCCCTGTTGCACCAGGTGCTGCAGACAATCGCTGGGCTGTAGGGCTCAGACTCTAACTAGCCAAGGCAGCCAGCAGAGAAACAAGTGAAGGGATGTGCTCAAAGTCACCCAGCAGGACAGGCAGGATTAGAACCCAGGTCTCCTTATGCCCAGCCAGCACCCCATCCCGCAGGCCAAACGGCCTCCCTGGGTCACTCCCACCTCTCCTTCTGCTGGTTCACAAGCTGCACAGCAGACAGGCTGGATCCAGCCACTCAGGATTCTTCCTGCCCAGGGAAATTACCCTAATCCCTTCCCCCAGGAATATTGGGGCCATGGCAGTTCCCAGGTGGGCGAGGCCAGGGGGGTGGGGCAGCTGGGGCGGGCTCGTGAGCAGCAGGAGTTGCTCACACCCCCCCGTGAAAGGGCAGGAGCAGAAGGTGGGAGAGCAGCAGAGAGGCTGGTACCTTCTCTTCCAACGTGCCCAACCTCAATTGCATTTATCCTGACCGCCCCCTGCAGGGCAGGGCCTGGCTGCTACCCGCACTGAACAGACAGGGAACTGTGGCACAGAGGGAATAAGGGACTTGCCCAAGGCTACTCAGACTATCTCTGGCAGAGCTGGGAAATGGCCATGGGTCTCCTGGGTCCCAGGCTGGCACCTTCTCTTCCAACCTCCTGCCCCCTTTGTCCCTGGTTCAGTGTGAGCTGTGAGAGCTCTCTGGGGCACAGGAGCTGGCTTGTGCCCAGATGGAACAACGTTGCCTATTGCACAGATCTCACTTTTCCCGAACATTGAAAATGCTGCTAAAACCATACCAGGGCCCGCCAGGACCCCTGCAGCTGGTCATTGCAAAGTTGTGAACTGTTCCCTGGCCTCCCAGAGTGGGGCAGTGGGAGAGGGTAGGGCTGGCCCAAGGCCCTGCTGGATGGCGGCTCATGTGTATGGGGTCCCAGTGCTACAAAGCTGTGTGCCAGGGGCCACGCTTTCTGGGGGTTTCACGGCTCATCTCTCCAAGGCCTGTGTGGCAGCAGCCGCTGGAAAGCATCCCAGGCCTGATTCCCCCCATGATGGGTCTCCTAAATGGCCCCTGCTCTGGGGGGCTCCATTCCTCACTCAATGTCTCCTGCTGACTCTCCAGCAGATGCACGGCAGGTGTCCTAATGCAGCCCTAGCCCTCTCCAGAGCTCAGGGGCACTGTCCTGGCATCGGACTGTCTTGGTAAATAGAACAATGGCTCCTGGCAACCTGAGAATGCCTGTTCCCCTGGCATCCTCAGTGCCATTCCCTATGGAAGTGATGGGGTCAGCAAAGGTGATGGAGGTGGTCAGGCCTAGCCTCACTATTGACATGCCAGGTGCAGGGGGCGAGGTGCAGAGCCAGGGAGGAGATTGGGGAGGCAGGAGTGGCACATTGTGATGTGGCGGGGGCGGGAACTAGCTCCCCACAGCTGAACGCTCCGCAACACTGGCGGATTCAGATCCAAACCTAGATCAGGCTCCAAATTCACAGCTGGCCCCTGCCCCTGATCTGGAGCGGCTGAGACTCCAGCGCTCTGTGGAAGAGACCAACAAACGCCAAATCCTGGGGTGGGCTTCCCCCAGAGACAATCTCGTGCTGGGAAGGGAGATGCCCAGAGCCGGCAGCTCCACCACTCACGCTCCCAGCTGCCTGGGAATGAGCCAGGATCAGAGCTTCGGATAGCGCACAAAGCCCGGATCAGCACCCCCAGGCCTGCGAGGGACCCGCACCGTCTGGGGGTGGGTGATTTCACCAGAGAGGGAGCTTCCCACAGACTCTCCAGCTCCCTCACCTCTCATGCTTCTTCCCATTTGCCTTTCATCACTGCCACATGGACCAAGTTGGCCACCAGCTGCCTCCCTGTCTGGACACTTACCTGGCCCCATCATGGCAGTGGCTGAGCAGAGGTGGCCAATAGAAGATTCTCCTACCTGGAGTCAGGAGTGGGCAGAAGACTGCGTTTAAATGGTCCACCCACTTTCTGCTGCCGGTGGCAGAGCTGAAACGGCTGGCTCAGTGTTCCTCAGCAGCACGTGCCGGCTCTCGCTCTGTCAGAGCCAAGCCTGGCAGTGAGGGGATGAGGCTGTGCCAGCCAGCAGGGGGCATGTCACAATGGGCAGGCGAGTCACAAGCCAGCCAGTGTGTGACTCCCCAGCCATGGGATGCCCCAGCCCAGACTAGTTCTGGCCTCGCAGGGTTTAAGAGCCTGTCCTTCCCCACCAGGGTCATGGGAGGGACCTTCCGCTCCCCACAGTCACAGACGTTCGGCTGGAAGGGACCGCTGGACTTGTCTAGCCCCAGCTCCTGCAGACCCCAGGCCAGAGCCCCTCCCTGCGTCCATGCAGCTGAAGCCAGGAGGTTGCCGGATGGATCCCTGAGTGGGAGAATCAGTTCCATCCCGGCTCCTCCTCCTCGTGACAGTACAGAACGGGGGTTCCCGAACTCTCTACTCCTCTAGCTCCCAGCCCATGCTTTAAGAGCAGCCCCCCCCCCCGCCCAACTGAGTCTCAGGCCTTGCTAACCACTCAGTGCCACAGCAGCCCCAGGAGATGATTGTTGCGGGGGTCTCAGCCCGGGGAAGGCAGTGACTCCTAGAAGCAGGGAAAGCAGCAGCACCATAGCTCAGGGAGGTCTGGCAATGCCAGTGGCTGGCTGGGATCTGACAGCCCAGGCACCCAGAGCAGATTGTCAAAGGCCAAAACCCTCTCACCACCGGCTCTGTAGCTCCCCCTTGCTTTTGGTCTGTCTTAGGCACCATCCTGGCCCTCATCCCCGTGGCATCAGAGCACTGCCCAACCTCGATTGCATTTAATCTAACCACCCCCTGCAGGGCAGGGCCTGGCTGCTACCCCCCACTGAACAGACAGGGAACTGTGGCACAGAGGGAGTAAGGGACTTGTCCGAGGCCACGCAGAGTATCTGTGGCAGAGCTGGGAAATGACCATGGGTCTCCTGGGTCCCAGGCTGGCACATTCTCTTCCAACCTCCTGCCCCCTTTGTCCCTGGTTCAGTGTGAGCTGTGGGAGCTCTCTGGGGCACAGGAGCTGGCTGGTGCCCAGATGGAACAATGTTGCCTATTGCACAGATCTTGCTTTTCCCGAACATTGAATCTGCTGCTACAGCCATACCAGGGCCCACCAGGATCCTTGCAGCTGGTCAGTGCTAAGTTATGAACTGTGCTAGGTAGGGAAGACGAAATAGATCTTCCATCACTAGCACAGCTCTGTGTTACTGTGGACTCACTGCGGGCTCAACCCAACCAGCCCTCCTCACAAGGAGCCTGTAAATCCTCCAGCCCTGCTGTTCTCCTTTGTATTTCTGTAGTGCCCAGAGGGCTCAGTCCGGGATCAGGGCCCCGCGGTGCTAGACATTGTACAGACACAGCCCGATTCCCCCCACGCTGCGTCTCCTGAATGGGGACTGGAGGGAGACCAGGACTGGAGTAGGACTAGGAACAAGGCTGGAGCAGGCTCAGACTGTTGCCTTTGTCAGGCAGGAGCAAGTTCCTGGCCCTGGAGTGATGTTGAGCAGACTGAGCTGCTGCTGTGAGACTGATATAGCTGCTCTGGGAGTCACAAGGCCAGTTCCTGGCTTGTGGATTGGCTGGAGCCCAGCACAGGAGGGACTCAGCCCCTTACAGATGGCTCCCAGGGCGCTTGGCTCCCGGCCCCGCTGGGTACTGACATGCCAGGTGCAGGGGGCGAGGTGCAGCGCCAGGGAGGAGATTGGGGAGGCAGGCGCACTGAGGTGGGGCTGAGCGGGCAGGTGCTGAGGAGCTGCGGCTGGCTGGCCAGCAGAGAGGAGGAGCAGCAGCTCGGCTCTGGAGGGCCCAGCTGCAGTTCCACACAGGGCGCTGCCAGAGCCTGGCAGGTGGCTGGCTGAAGTGGCACGTTGTGCTATGGTGTGGGCAGGAGCTAGCTCCCCACATCTGAACGCTCCGCAGCACCGGCGGATTCAGATCCAAACCCGGATCTGGCTCCAAAATCACAGCTGGCCCCTCCCCCCGATCTGGAGCGGCTGAGACTCCAGTGCTCTGTGGAAGAGGCCAACAAATGCCAGCTCCTGGGGTGGGCTTACCCCCCGCCACAAGGCAATCTCGTGCTGGGAAGGGAGATGCCCAGAGCTGGCAGCTCCATCACTCACATTCCCAGCTTCTTGGGAATGAGCCAGGATTAGAGCTCTGGGTAGCGCGCAAAGCCCAGATCAGCACCCTCAGGCCTGCGAAGGACCCACACTGTCTGGGGGTGGTTGATTTCACAAGAGAGGGGGCTTCCCACAGACTCTCCAACTCCCTCACTGTGACAAAGTGGGACTGTTCTTAATGTTGCCTCTGAATACTGTAGGGGTGCCTCAGTTTCCCCTATGCATTTCTTAAGTCTCTAGGTGGTGGGATAAAGGCCAGTGTGCATAAATGGCTGACACTGTTTCCGGGCAGCTAATGGCCAGGGCCCTTCCCTCCTGCAAGGGGATAGCTAAAGGTGTTGGAGAACAAAGGGATCAGGTGACTTCCTGGCTCGGGAAAGAGACAAAGGCCAGAGAGCAGGGGCTGGAGAGTTTCCGTTTGGAGCTGGCTGGGGATGAGGAGTGAAGTGCAGACGTGGGTGTCTGGCTCACTGCCCCCCAAAATGGACCCAGCTGAGGGGTCCTGTTCTCTGGACCTACAAGCTCTGTTTTAGACCGTGTTCCTGTCATCTAATAAACCTCTATTTTCCTGGCTGGCTAAGAGTCACGTCTGACTGCGAAGTGGGGGTGCAGGACCCTCTGGCTTCTCTAGGACCCTGCCTGGGCAGACTCACTGTGGGAAGCACAAGGAGGGGCAGAGGATGCTGAATGCTCCAAGGTCAGACCCAGGAAGCTGGAAGCCCTGTGAGCTTCTGGCCCAGAAGAGCCTGCTCACAGAGAGGAGACTTCACCAGAGTCCTGACTGACTTCATAGGGAGCAGCTCCAGAGTATTGCCCAGGGACTCCATGACACACACCTCTTATGCTTCTTCCCATTTGCCTTTCATCACCCCCACATGGCCCATGTTGGCCACCAGCTACCTCCCTATCTGGACACTTACCTGGCCCCATCACAGCAGCGGCTGAGCACGCGGGTGTTGTTGTATTTAGCATCTCAACCCCCACCCCCCATGGAGCAGGGACTTGCTCTCCCTACTTTGCTCAGGCCCAGAGTGTCAGGGACTCACCTGATCTCACTCAGAAGACTTACAGCAGAGTCCCAGTCCAATGGCCTCATCTACCAGCCTGTGCCGCCTTCCCGTGCCTTGCCACCAGCCCCGCTAAACCCTCCTCCTTGTCTCCGTCCCCTCTGGGCTTGACTGGTGCGACCCCTTCTGTTTAGCCGCCCCAGACTCCCTCCTGTGCACATGCTGCTGCCCACTTCCTCACTGGCACCAGGCTAGACAGCCAGCACCAGGGCACTTGGCAGCCAGGCGCTCGCAGAAGGCTCAGTGTGACTGGCGATGCAATGGAAAAGCAGAGGTGGGCAATAGAAGATTCTCCTACCTGGAGTCAGGAGTGGGCAGAAGCCGGTGTGTATATGGTCCACCTACTTTCTGCTGCCGATGGCAGAGCTGAAACAGCTGGCTCAGCGTTCCTCAGTAGCACGTGCAAGCACTCGCTCTGCCAGAGCCAAGCCTGACAGTGAGGGGATGAGGCTGTGCCAGCCAGCAGGGGGCATGTCACAATGGGCAGGTGAGTCACAAGCCAGCCAGTGTGTGACTCCCCAGCCATGGGATGCCCCAGCCCAGACTAGTTCTGGCCTCGCAGGGTTTAAAAGCCTGTCCTTCCCCACCGGGGTCATGGGAGGGACCTGTGACGGGTTGGATCACAGAAACCCCCCGGGAGCTGCCACCTGATGTGCCAAGACTACCTCTGCTCCTGTTTTCCCTGCCAGCTCAGGACTCCAGCACCCTGTCTTGCTAAGCCAGACACTCCCGTCTGCTCCAACAAAGACCCAGGGTCTGAATTACTTGCCCCAAAGCTGCAGGTTTACCTGAAAACAGCTCACAGAAGTGTGTTTGTCTTTAGCACTCAGATGCCCAACTCCCAAATGGGGTCTAAACCCAAATAAATCCGTTTTACCCTGTATAAAGCTTATGCGGGGTAAACTCATAAATTGTTCACCCTCTACAACACTGATAGAGAGAGATGCACAGTTCTTTGCTCCCCCAGGTATTAATACATACTCTGAGTTAATTAATAAGTAAAAAGTGATTTTATTAAACACAGAAAGTAGGTTTAAGTGGTTCCAAGTAGTAACAGACAGAACAAAGTAAGTCACCAAGCAAAATAAAATAAAATGCACAAATCTATGTCTAATCAAACACTGAATACAGATAAGATCCTCACCAGTTCCGGAAGGCACCCTTTTACAGACTAATCTCCTTTTAGCCTGGGTCCAGCAATCACTCACATCCCTTTGTTCAAGTTTCCTCCAAGTATCCTGGGGGTGGGGAGGCTCTCTCTTTAGCCAGCTGAAGACAAAATGGAGGGGTCTCCCAGGGGTTTAAATAGACTTTCTCTTGTGGGTGGAGATCCCCCTCCTCACTCCTATGGAAAGTCCAGCTCCAAGATGGAGTCCTGGAGTCACCTGGGCAAGTCACATGTCCATGCATGACTCACAGTCTTTACAGGTAGAAGCCATTGTCCACGTGATATCGTGTATGTCTCCAGGAAGACTTCTTATGGGGACTGGAGCATTCCAAGAGGCATTGTTCCCCAAGTGCTTCCTGATCGGGTACTTAGCCTTGCGAATTCCTTCCTAAAGAAGCTGACCAAATGCCTCACAAAGCTTACTTAGAAATCAAGCAAGTATACAGCCAATATTCTTAACCTCAAGTACAAAATGATAGATGTGTCCAAATAGGATGACTAGATATAGTAGACCATAACCTTTACAGAGATATGTTACATGGCACAGGCAGCACAAAACATATTCCAGCTATGTCCTATTTTCATAAAGACTTATGGGAGGTACCGTCACAGGACCTTCCGCTCCCCACAGCCACAGACGTTAGGCCAGAAGGGACCACTGGGCTCATCTAGTCCCAGCTCGTGCAGACCCCAGGCCAGAGCCCCTCCTCGTATCTATGCAGCTGGAGCCAGGGGGTTCCCCAGATCCCCGAGTGGGAGCATCAGTTCCATCCTGGCTCCTCCTCCTTGTGACAGCGCAGAATGGGGGTTCTTGAACTCTCCCTACCCCCAGCTCCCATTCCCAGCTCACGCGGGCGGCTCTTTGCACCTGCCCAAGCTGCCGGGTGCCTTGGCCATGGGATGTAAAACGGCCCCATCTCTGCTTCCCCTTCCACCGCGGCAACAACGCACAAGCGGCTTTAAGAGCAGCCTCCTGCCCCTCCCCACCAGCTGAGTCTCAGGCCTTGCTAGCTGCTCAGTGCCTCCGCAGCCCCAGGAGATGATTGCTGCGGGGGTCTTGTGTGACATTATGAGTCTGATCTAATATCTCACTGAAGAAAAACAGGGCCAGAAAGAGTTAATTAACTCGCAGACTAACCTGACCCAGGGCTGAATGTTAGAAACTGGTTAGGAAGATGTGTAAATGAATAGAGCTTTGAAATGTAGGTCTGCATTGTTAGAGGTAGAAGGGTAGGTGTTTGCTCAGGTCTTGTGATGTAAGCAAACAAGACTTGTTTATTGCTATGGCTTTAATTTAAAGATCAAAAAAGGAATATTAACATTTAGGAAGATGCTTGAGTGAAATAGTATTATTTTCTATGTGTCTCTTTGAAGGTTGTGGTAACCCGTATCTGAACTATTTAATGGCTAAATTACCCTGTGTTAATTGCCAGCATGTTTGGGAGAAGGAGCATTAGGCCTATTGTTTTCTCAAGCCAAAAGGCTGCTGGAAATGTATAAGAACCCTAGGACATGATCCTACTTCATCTCAGATCTGCTTTGGGTTTCAAGAGGGGGGAACCTTAAGCCATAAGGATTGAGATCCCCAGTCACTGACTGGAGTCACCCTGAATATGGACATTGGACCATAACGTATGGACTATTTCTAAAAGGACTTTTGGCAATTACAAGCTCACCTCTACTATGTATCTGAACCTCAAGAACTGAATTCAAGTCTGTATGTATATTGGTCTTTTAACCAACACTCTCTCGCTTTTCTTTTGTAATAAACTTTAGCTTAGTTAATAAGAATTGGCTATAGCGTGTATTTTAGGTAAGATCTAGTTATAATTGGACCTGGGTATGTGGCTGATCCTTTGAGATTGGAAGAACCTTTTCTTTTATATGATGAGAGAAGATTTTCAGTAATCATCATCATATCTGACGTGTGTGTCTGGATGGAGGCTTGAGGTTGGTCACTTTAAGGGAACTGCAGTGTTTGAACTTCTGAGTAACCAGTGGGGTATGGTAGAAGCTGTTCTGTGCTGGCTTGGTAAATCTAAGTATTGGAATAACCACCAGCTTCTGGGGTTTGTCTGCCCCGTTCTGTTTGCAGTTCACCCTAATTGAGTGACCTCAGCTGGCTCCCACGGGCAGCACTGTCACATCTTGGCCCAGGGGGAGGCAGTGACTCCTAGAAGCAGGGAGAGCAGCAGCACCATAGATCAGGGAGGTCTGGCAATGCCAGTGGCTGGCTGGGATCTGACAGCCCAGGCACTCAGAGCAGACTGTCAAAGGCCAAACCCCTCTCACCACTGGCTCTGTAGCTCCCCCTTAGGCACCATCCCGTGCCTGTAGATCTTCCACCGTAGGGGCGTGTGCACCCAGGGCACTTGAGTCACAGACATTTGCCAGCAGTACCATGGAGTGATGCCTGCGCCCCCGCTCTCATGGTCGGGTCTTGTGAGCTCCAAAGGCGTAAGCAGGACTTATATGGTGCATAGACTTCGCAGTGATGCAAGGATCTACCACAGCCAAGCAGGTTGAGTTAGTTAGTGGCATGAGTTCACAGCGGGTGAAGGATTTAGGTCAAGTCACGGGGGCGGGGGAGCGGAGAGGAGAGAATCTAATACAAGGATTCAAAATGGAAAGTGGTACAAGCCATCTAGCTGAGAAGACAGAGCGGCTGAGGTCTGCTGAGAGAGCAGTGGAGCTGGGGCGTCTCACTGCCATCCCAAGCACTTTCCCATGGGGAGCACCACATGGATCGTCTGCCACCTGCTCCTTCCATTCCACATGTAGGGTGATATTAATGGGAATCTGTGAATTCCTGCATGCACTCATCAGCCCATGACTAACAGTTTCCCGACTCAAGCTCTTTATAATCTGCAGGAAACTGGACGGACTAGTTCTGAAGTTTAGCTTCTGTGGCTCTTATCGGAAGACCATTAGTCTTGCTCAGTTGCAGCATCAGTGCTGGGAAATGAAGGAGTATGTCTCTCTGCCCTCCCCTGGAGGGAATTGCCTTCTGTTAAGGTGAGGGCGGAAAAGAATTGAATCTCCATCTTTCTTTAGCCTTAATTTTTTCCTCTAGCTGCTCTACCACTGAACCCGAACTCTGGTTCAGACTGAGCACGTACCTATAGGATGCAAGGAGGAATTTAGCCTTCGGGTTTACTCAGTGCTGGATATTCCTCATTCTTCTTGGCCGGTAGAATCAAACTCTGCCCTGGATGACAGTTGCTAGTTCTCCTCACACCTTCTATGGGCCATCTTAATTATCACTTCAAAAAGTTTTTTTTTTTTTCCTCCTGCTAACGATAGCTCATCTCAATTGATTTGACTCTGCCTGTTGGTATGCATACTTCCACCTTTTCATGTTCTCTGTATGTATAAATATCTCCTGTCTGTGTGTTCCATTCTATGCATCCGAAGAAGTGAGCTTTAGCTCACGAAAGCTCATGCTACAATAAATTTGTTAGTCTTTAAGGTGCCACAAGTACTCCTGTTTTTTTTAGTTGCTAGAGGCTGCCTGCAGAGCTATAGTAGCTTTGTCCCATCCATGAGCTACTCAATGTCCCTTGAATTACAGGTCCTAGCCAATCCCACCAAGAAGAAATTCTTCCATACAGCAGTGGTGATGCAGTGTAACTCAACTTCTTTGTTGTGGCGTCTTTCAACTGTATCTATCCCAAAGAGGAAGGATGGCTAAGGTACTGGATAGAGATCTGGGTTCTAATCCTAACTCTGCCACGGTGTATGACCTTGGAAAAGCCTCTCACTTCTATAAAACAGGGATAACAAAGCTCGCAAGCACTTCTGTGCAGAGACTGCCTTCGTATATGTCTACACAGTATCTGGGCTTTGTGAAAGTAGAATGAATTATATTGTAAAAATAAGAATGGATTAAAGAAATGTTGTATGTACCTTTAAGCAGAAATAAGAAATGTTGAAATACAGGTGCCAGGAAAAGAAACATTAGGCATAAACAATGGTGCTAATGGCAAAACATTAACAGAAGATGGGTAGTAATTAGTAAGGAAATAAGATATGCATGCCTAGCCCAGGTAAACTTATCTGATTCTGCTCCCTTTGTTATCTTGTTAAGTTCTCATCCTTTTATCTGTATAAATAAGATAGTTTGTGTCTTGCATGGGGCTCACATTATCTGGGTGTTATTAGCAGAAGCGCTGTGCTAATAAAACAGAGTGGTCTGACAAACTGTGAGTCCTGAGTCTAACTTTGACAATTTGGAGGTTCCACCGAGATGGCAACCGTCTTCACTGGGGCTGTGTGATTCCTGACTGTTTTTGTAGGACGACCGTGGAAGCCGGCACCTGGGCATTTGGCCCGAGCGGTCCTCCACCAGAACGGAAAGGTGCACGACCACAGTGAAGTCTACGCCATTGAACCTGTTGGTTCCCACTCTGTTCTGGTAGGGATCCCGGGATCTGACATCAGGAATCTGGTCAGGTAATTATTTCTGTGTTTTGTCCGGACTGAGGACTGTCCTGTCTCTGTGTCTATCCGTCTTCCTGTGGAGTGTTTGAGTCTGGGTGCCATCTCTGTCCGGGGATCGGCCGACCAAGGGGTTTCTGTCCCTGCGGTCTGAGTGAGTGGAATCTGCACAATTGCAGCCGCACCACACTTTGGGTAAAACCCCTGGTGTGAAAGCAAGGGCAATTGAGGCAGTAGCCTGTGGGCTCCTTTTGTGTGTTGCTCTGACGAACCTGAATTTCCTTCTTGTGCGATTGGTGTGTGAAGTCCTCCTGTACTGGTAACCAGACGTCTAAGTCGGAACAGTTCCCTAAACGAACGCCGGCTCATTTTATGTATTTAGGATGGGTCCGGACTCCTGTAAATTTCTGGAAAAATGGTCTAGGCTAATTCAGGGGGATCCCAAAACTCAGTGGCCACTGTTAAAATCTTGGAACAAAGACCGAGTGGACATCTTAAAGGACAAACTCGGCCAACCTAAAACTAAATTGGCTAAAGAAGAGGTTAATTGTTTCATTCAGTGGTGGGAAGAGGCAAATCGTAGCTGGACAAAATCAAAAACTCGCCTCTCTCAAATATTCAAATAATAAGTTAAAAGCTTTATTAAAAGCCTCCTCTCCCACCACCAGACCGAGTGCTCCCCTTTACCCCGTTCTCAAAAACCCACCCTGGATCGATCCAACCCCCTTAATACTCCCATCTCATTGTAAAAAGGACAAAAAGCAGGATCGGGCCCAGAAAAGCAGGCAAGCAACAGATAAAGAAACTGAAAAACAGGTTGGAAGCCCTAAGGGCATAGTGTAAGGAGTAAGAAAAGCAGTAAGTGCAGGCATGAACCCCTGGAACAATACTTAAAATGGTGAAATCTGAGGTGATAAAGGTGTTATTTTGGGATAAAAACAAGTGATTTAAGGATAGAGAGTGAAAAGTTAACTCTACAAAGGCTGGAGAGAATTAAGCAGTTAAATTTTGTGAAAATGTGTATGTATCTATTTGTCTGTGAAAATATGTAAAGTTCTAAGAATCTAAACCAGCACATCTGGTTTGTAAAACTCCTGTTTTGTAGGTGTAAGATAAATTAGTTTTGTTTTTGTTTTTAATGCCACTAAAAATTCATTTGACTCTTAATTCAAAGTTGCAAAACTGACAGACCTTTTTGCAAGACACAGGTAATTAGTGTTGTTTGGCTTTGGGATTTAGCATTTAACCCTTAAGGGGTAACTTGATTCTTTATAAAATTTAA